>NC_068442.1:40172094-40212094 GCF_023373465.1 Oncorhynchus keta
GAGAGAGAGGTATATCCCATGAGAGAGAGAGAGTATATCCCATGAGAGAGAGAGGAGGTATATCCTATGAGAGAGAGAGAGAGAGAGAGGTATATCCCATGAGAGAGAGGTATATCCCATGAGAGAGAGAGAGGTATATCCCATGAGAGAGAGAGGTATATCCCAAGAGAGAGAGGAGGTATATCCAGAGAGAGAGAGAGTATATCCATGAGAGAGAGAGAGAGGAGAGAGAGTATATCCCATGAGAGAGAGAGAGAGGTATATCCCATGAGAGAGAGAGGTATATCCCATGAGAGAGAGAGAGAGGGGTATATCCCATGAGAGAGAGAGATATCCCATGAGAGAGAGAGATATCCCATGAGAGATATCCCAGAGAGAGAGAGAGAGAGGTATATCCCATGAGAGAGAGAGATATCCCATGAGAGAGAGAGAGGCATATCCCATGAGAGAGAGAGATATCCCATGAGAGAGAGAGGTATATCCCATGAGAGAGAGAGAGAGAGAGGAGAGGTATATCCCATGAGAGAGAGAGAGAGAGAGAGAGAGGTATATCCTATGAGAGAGAGAGAGAGAGAGAGAGAGAGAGAGATATCCCATGAGAGAGAGAGAGGTATATCCCATGAGAGAGAGGTATATCCCATGAGAGAGAGAGAGAGGTATATCCCATGAGAGAGAGAGAGGTATATCCCATGAGAGAGAGAGAGAGAGAGAGGTATATCCCATGAGTGAGAGAGAGAGGTATATCCCATGAGAGAGAGAGAGAGAGAGGTATATCCCATGAGAGAGAGAGAGGTATATCCTATGAGAGAGAGAGAGAGAGAGGTATATCCTATGAGAGAGAGAGAGGTATATCCTATGAGAGAGAGAGAGATATCCCATGAGAGAGAGAGGTATATCCCATGAGAGAGAGAGAGAGAGGGTATATCCATGAGAGAGAGAGAGAGGTATATCCCATGAGAGAGAGAGAGAGGAGAGAGAGAGAGATATCCCATGAGAGAGAGAGAGAGAGAGAGAGAGGTATATCCCATGAGAGAGAGAGGTATATCCCATGAGAGAGAGGTAGAGAGAGAGGTATATCCCATGAGAGAGAGAGGTATATCCCATGAGAGAGAGGAGGTATATCCCCATGAGAGAGAGAGAGAGTATATCCCATGAGAGAGAGAGAGGTAGAGGTATATCCCATGAGAGAGAGAGGTATATCCCATGAGAGAGAGAGGTATATCCCATGAGAGAGAGAGGTATATCCCATGAGAGAGAGAGAGAGAGAGGTATATCCTAATGAGAGAGAGAGAGAGAGAGAGAGAGAGAGAGAGGTATATCCATGAGAGAGAGAGAGGTATATCCCATGAGAGAGAGAGAGAGAGAGAGAGAGAGATATCCCATGAGAGAGAGAGAGAGAGAGAGACAGAGAGAGGTATATCCCATGAGAGAGAGAGAGAGAGGTATATCCCATGAGAGAGAGAGAGGTATATCCCATGAGAGAGAGAGGTATATCCCATGAGAGAGAGAGAGGTATATCCCATGAGAGAGAGAGAGGAGATCCTAGAGAGAGAGAGGTATATCCCATGAGAGAGAGAGGTATATCCTATGAGAGAGAGAGAGAGTATATCCCATGAGAGAGAGAGAGAGAGAGAGATATCCTATGAGAGAGAGAGAGAGGAGAGAGAGAGAGAGAGGTATATCCCATGAGAGAGAGAGAGGAGGTATATCCCATGAGAGAGAGAGAGAGGTATATCCCATGAGAGAGAGAGAGAGGTATATCCCATGAGAGAGAGAGGTATATCCCATGAGAGAGAGAGAGGTATATCCTATGAGAGAGAGAGAGAGAGAGAGGTATATCCCATGAGAGAGAGAGAGAGAGAGAGAGGTATATCCCATGAGAGAGAGAGAGGTATATCCCATGAGAGAGAGAGGTATATCCCATGAGAGAGAGAGAGAGAGAGAGAGAGATATCCCATGAGAGAGAGAGAGGTATATCCCATGAGAGAGAGAGAGAGGTATATCCCATGAGAGAGAGAGAGAGGTATATCCCATGAGAGAGAGAGGTATATCCCATGAGAGAGAGAGAGAGAGAGGTATATCCCATGAGAGAGAGAGAGAGATCCCATGAGAGAGAGAGGTATATCCCATGAGAGAGAGAGAGAGGTATATCCCATGAGAGAGAGAGAGAGAGTATATCCCATGAGAGAGAGAGAGGTAGAGAGAGAGAGAGAGAGAGAGAGAGAGAGAGAGGTATATCCCATGAGAGAGAGAGAGAGTATATCCCATGAGAGAGAGAGAGAGAGAGGTATATCCATGAGAGAGAGAGGTATATCCCATGAGAGAGAGAGAGAGAGAGATATCCCATGAGAGAGAGAGGTATATCCCATGAGAGAGAGAGAGAGGTATATCCCATGAGAGAGAGAGAGAGAGAGAGAGAGGTATATCCCATGAGAGAGAGAGAGGTATATCCCATGAGAGAGAGAGAGAGAGGTATATCCCATGAGAGAGAGAGGTATATCCCATGAGAGAGAGAGGTATATCCTATGAGAGAGAGATCCTAGAGAGAGAGAGAGAGAGAGAGGTATCCCATGAGAGAGAGAGAGGTATATCCCATGAGAGAGAGAGGTATATCCCATGAGAGAGAGAGAGAGGTATATCCCATGAGAGAGAGAGAGAGAGAGTATATCCTATGAGAGAGAGAGAGAGAGAGAGAGAGAGAGAGAGGTATATCCCATGAGAGAGAGAGAGATATCCCTTGAGAGAGAGAGAGGGTATATCCCATGAGAGAGAGGTATATCCTATGAGAGAGAGAGAGGTATATCCCATGAGAGAGAGAGAGAGAGAGGTATATCCTATGAGAGAGAGAGAGATATCCCATGAGAGAGAGAGGTATATCCTATGAGAGAGAGAGAGAGAGAGAGGTATATCCCATGAGAGAGAGAGAGAGGTATATCCCATGAGAGAGAGAGGTATATCCTAGAGAGAGAGAGAGAGGTATATCCCATGAGAGAGAGAGATCCCAGAGAGGAGGTATATCCCATGAGAGAGAGAGAGAGAGAGAGAGGTATATCCTATGAGAGAGAGAGATATCCCATGAGAGAGAGAGAGAGAGAGAGAGAGAGAGGTATATCCCATGAGAGAGAGAGAGATATCCCATGAGAGAGAGAGAGAGAGAGATATCCCATGAGAGAGAGAGAGAGAGAGAGATGTATATCCCATGAGAGAGAGAGAGTATATCCCATGAGAGAGAGAGAGGTATATCCCATGAGAGAGAGAGAGGTATATCCCATGAGAGAGAGAGAGAGAGAGTATATCCTATGAGAGAGAGAGAGAGGTATATCCCATGAGAGAGAGAGAGGTATATCCCATGAGAGAGAGAGGTATATCCTGAGAGAGAGAGAGAGTATATCCCATGAGAGAGAGAGAGAGAGTATATCCCATGAGAGAGAGAGAGAGAGGTATATCCCATGAGAGAGAGAGATATCCCATGAGAGAGAGAGGTATATCCCATGAGAGAGAGAGAGAGGTATATCCCATGAGAGAGAGAGAGAGGTATATCCCATGAGAGAGAGAGAGAGGTATATCCATGAGAGAGAGAGAGAGTATATCCCATGAGAGAGAGAGATATCCCATGAGAGAGAGAGAGGTATATCCCATGAGAGAGAGAGAGAGGTATATCCATGAGAGAGAGAGAGAGAGAGAGAGAGAGAGATCCCATGAGAGAGATATCCTATGAGAGAGAGAGAGAGAGAGGTATATCCCATGAGAGAGAGAGAGGTATATCCTATGAGAGAGAGAGAGAGAGAGAGAGAGAGGTATATCCCATGAGAGAGAGAGAGAGGTATATCCCATGAGAGAGAGAGAGTATATCCCATGAGAGAGAGAGGTATATCCCATGAGAGAGAGAGAGAGAGAGAGAGAGATCCTAGAGAGAGAGAGAGAGAGAGAGAGGTATATCCCATGAGAGAGAGAGAGAGGTATATCCCATGAGAGAGAGAGAGAGAGGTATATCCCATGAGAGAGAGAGAGGTATATCCCATGAGAGAGAGAGGTATATCCTGAGAGAGAGAGAGAGAGTATATCCCATGAGAGAGAGAGAGTATATCCCATGAGAGAGAGAGAGTATATCCCATGAGAGAGAGAGAGGTATATCCCATGAGAGAGAGAGAGAGAGAGAGAGAGGTATATCCCATGAGAGAGAGAGAGATATCCCATGAGAGAGAGAGAGAGGTATATCCCATGAGAGAGAGAGAGATATATCCCATGAGAGAGAGAGAGAGAGAGAGAGAGAGGTATATCCCATGAGAGAGAGAGGTATGAGAGAGAGAGAGAGAGGTATATCCCATGAGAGAGAGAGAGAGAGAGAGGTATATCCCATGAGAGAGAGAGAGGTATATCCCATGAGAGAGAGAGAGAGAGAGAGGTATATCCTATGAGAGAGAGAGGTATATCCCATGAGAGAGAGAGAGTATATCCCATGAGAGAGAGAGAGAGTATATCCTAGAGAGAGAGAGAGAGAGGTATATCCCATGAGAGAGAGAGAGAGAGGTATATCCCATGAGAGAGAGAGAGAGGTATATCCCATGAGAGAGAGAGAGAGAGGTATATCCCATGAGAGAGAGAGAGGTATATCCCATGAGAGAGAGGTATATCCCATGAGAGAGAGAGAGAGGTATATCCCAGAGAGAGAGAGTATATCCCATGAGAGAGAGAGAGAGAGAGAGAGTATATCCCATGAGAGAGAGAGATATCCCATGAGAGAGAGAGGTATATCCCATGAGAGAGAGAGAGAGTATATCCCATGAGAGAGATATCCTATATCCAGAGAGAGAGAGAGAGAGTAGAGAGAGAGGTCCCATGAGAGAGAGAGAGAGAGAGGTATATCCCATGAGAGAGAGAGGTATATCCCATGAGAGAGAGAGAGAGTATATCCCATGAGAGAGAGAGAGATCCTAGAGATATCCCATGAGAGAGAGAGGTATATCCCATGAGAGAGAGAGAGAGATATATCCCATGAGAGAGAGAGAGGTATATCCCATGAGAGAGAGAGAGTATATCCCATGAGAGAGAGAGAGAGGTATATCCCATGAGAGAGAGAGAGAGGTATATCCCATGAGAGAGAGAGAGTATATCCCATGAGAGAGAGAGGTATATCCCATGAGAGAGAGAGGTATATCCCATGAGAGAGAGAGGTATATCCCATGAGAGAGAGAGAGGTATATCCCATGAGAGAGAGAGGTATATCCCATGAGAGAGAGAGAGAGAGAGGTATATCCCATGAGAGAGAGAGGTAGAGAGAGAGGTATATCCATGAGAGAGAGAGAGAGAGAGAGGTATATCCCATGAGAGAGAGAGAGGTATATCCCATGAGAGAGAGAGAGGTATATCCCATGAGAGAGAGAGAGAGAGAGAGAGAGAGAGGTATATCCCATGAGAGAGAGAGAGAGGTATATCCCATGAGAGAGAGAGAGAGGTATATCCCATGAGAGAGAGAGAGAGGTATATCCCATGAGAGAGAGAGAGAGAGGTATATCCTATGAGAGAGAGAGAGTATATCCCATGAGAGAGAGAGGTATATCCCATGAGAGAGAGAGAGAGAGAGAGGTATATCCCATGAGAGAGAGAGAGATCCCATGTATATCCTATGAGAGAGAGAGAGTATATCCCATGAGAGAGAGAGGTATATCCATGAGAGAGAGAGAGAGGTATATCCCATGAGAGAGAGAGAGAGGTATATCCTATGAGAGAGAGAGAGAGAGGTATATCCCATGAGAGAGAGAGAGAGAGTATATCCCATGAGAGAGAGAGAGTATATCCTATGAGAGAGAGAGGTATATCCCATGAGAGAGAGAGAGAGGTATATCCCATGAGAGAGAGAGGTATATCCCATGAGAGAGAGAGAGTATATCCCATGAGAGAGAGAGAGAGGTATATCCCATGAGAGAGAGAGAGGTATATCCCATGAGAGAGAGAGAGAGAGAGAGAGAGATCCCCTATGAGAGAGAGAGAGAGGTATATCCCATGAGAGAGAGAGAGAGAGAGAGAGGTATATCCCATGAGAGAGAGAGAGAGGTATATCCCATGAGAGAGAGAGAGGTATATCCCATGAGAGAGAGAGAGAGGTATATCCTATGAGAGAGATCCCATGAGAGAGAGAGAGGTATATCCCATGAGAGAGAGAGAGGTATAGAGAGAGAGAGTATATCCCATGAGAGAGAGAGAGAGAGTATATCCCATGAGAGAGAGAGAGTATATCCCATGAGAGAGAGAGAGGTATATCCCATGAGAGAGAGAGGTATATCCCATGAGAGAGAGAGAGAGAGAGAGAGAGAGGTATATCCCATGAGAGAGAGAGAGAGTATATCCCATGAGAGAGAGAGAGAGAGTATATCCCATGAGAGAGAGAGAGAGAGAGAGAGAGAGAGAGATATATCCCATGAGAGAGAGAGAGGTATATCCCATGAGAGAGAGAGAGGTATATCCCATGAGAGAGAGAGAGGTATATCCCATGAGAGAGAGAGAGAGAGGTATATCCCATGAGAGAGAGAGAGAGAGAGAGAGAGAGAGAGTATATCCCATGAGAGAGAGAGAGTATATCCCATGAGAGAGAGAGAGAGAGAGAGATGAGAGAGAGGTATATCCCATGAGAGAGAGAGAGAGAGAGAGAGGTATATCCCATGAGAGAGAGAGAGTATATCCCATGAGAGAGAGAGAGGTATATCCCATGAGAGAGAGAGAGATATCCCATGAGAGAGAGAGAGAGAGGTATATCCCCATGAGAGAGAGAGGTATATCCCATGAGAGAGAGAGATATCCCATGAGAGAGAGAGGTATATCCCATGAGAGAGAGAGATATCCCATGAGAGAGAGAGGTATATCCCATGAGAGAGAGAGAGAGAGGTATATCCCAGAGAGAGAGAGAGAGAGAGAGAGTATATCCCATGAGAGAGAGAGAGAGAGTATATCCCATGAGAGAGAGAGAGAGGTATATCCCATGAGAGAGAGAGAGAGAGAGAGAGGTATATCCCATGAGAGAGAGAGGTATATCCCATGAGAGAGAGAGAGGTATATCCCATGAGAGAGAGAGAGTAGGTATATCCCATGAGAGAGAGAGAGAGGTATATCCCATGAGAGAGAGAGGTATATCCCATGAGAGAGAGAGAGTATATCCCATGAGAGAGAGAGAGTATATCCCATGAGAGAGAGAGAGTATATCCCATGAGAGAGAGAGATATCCCATGAGAGAGAGAGGAGAGGTATATCCCATGAGAGAGAGAGAGAGGTATATCCCATGAGAGAGAGAGAGTATATCCCATGAGAGAGAGAGAGAGAGGTCCCATGAGAGAGAGAGAGGTATATCCCAGAGAGAGAGAGATATCCCATGAGAGAGAGAGAGAGAGGTATATCCCATGAGAGAGAGAGAGGTATATCCCATGAGAGAGAGAGAGAGGTATATCCCATGAGAGAGAGAGAGAGAGAGGAGAGAGAGAGAGGTATATCCCATGAGAGAGAGAGAGAGAGAGAGAGGTATATCCCATGAGAGAGAGAGAGAGGTATATCCCATGAGAGAGAGAGAGGTAGAGAGATGAGAGAGAGAGAGAGAGGTATATCCCATGAGAGAGAGAGAGAGAGAGAGTATATCCCATGAGAGAGAGAGAGAGAGAGAGAGAGGTATATCCCATGAGAGAGAGAGAGAGAGGTATATCCCATGAGAGAGAGAGAGAGAGAGGTATATCCTATGAGAGAGAGAGAGGTATATCCCATGAGAGAGAGAGAGAGGTATATCCCATGAGAGAGATCCCAGAGAGAGAGAGAGAGTATATCCCATGAGAGAGAGAGGTATATCCCATGAGAGAGAGAGAGAGAGAGAGAGAGAGAGAGAGGTATATCCCATGAGAGAGAGAGAGAGAGGTATATCCCATGAGAGAGAGAGAGATATCCTATGAGAGAGAGAGAGTATATCCCATGAGAGAGAGAGATCCCATGAGAGAGAGAGGTATATCCCATGAGAGAGAGAGGTATATCCCATGAGAGAGAGAGAGAGGTATATCCCATGAGAGAGAGAGAGGTATATCCCATGAGAGAGAGAGAGAGTATATCCCATGAGAGAGAGAGAGAGGTATATCCTATGAGAGAGAGAGAGAGAGAGTATATCCCATGAGAGAGAGAGAGGTATATCCCATGAGAGAGAGAGAGAGAGAGAGGTATATCCCATGAGAGAGAGAGAGTATATCCCATGAGAGAGAGAGATATCCCATGAGAGAGAGAGAGGTATATCCCATGAGAGAGAGAGAGAGAGAGATATCCCATGAGAGAGAGAGAGAGGAGAGGTATATCCCATGAGAGAGAGAGAGAGGTATATCCCATGTATATCCCAGAGAGAGAGAGAGGTATATCCCATGAGAGAGAGAGAGAGAGGTATATCCCATGAGAGAGAGAGAGAGAGAGAGTATATCCTATGAGAGAGAGAGAGAGGTATATCCCATGAGAGAGAGAGAGAGAGAGAGAGGTATATCCCATGAGAGAGAGAGAGAGGTATATCCTGATGAGAGAGAGAGAGAGGTATATCCCATGAGAGAGAGAGAGAGAGAGAGTATATCCCATGAGAGAGAGAGAGAGGTATATCCCATGAGAGAGAGAGGTATATCCCATGAGAGAGAGAGGTATATCCCATGAGAGAGAGAGATATCCTATGAGAGAGAGATATCCCATGAGAGAGAGGTATATCCCATGAGAGAGAGAGGTATATCCCATGAGAGAGAGAGGTATATCCCATGAGAGAGAGAGAGGTATATCCCATGAGAGAGAGAGAGATATCCCATGAGAGAGAGAGAGAGAGTATATCCCATGAGAGAGAGAGAGGTATATCCCATGAGAGAGAGAGAGAGGTATATCCCATGAGAGAGAGAGAGGTATATCCCATGAGAGAGAGAGGTATATCCTATGAGAGAGAGAGAGAGAGAGAGAGGTATATCCCATGAGAGAGAGAGAGAGAGAGAGGTATATCCCATGAGAGAGAGAGAGAGAGAGAGAGGTATATCCCATGAGAGAGAGAGAGATATCCCATGAGAGAGAGATATCCCAGAGAGAGAGAGAGAGAGAGAGAGGTATATCCCATGAGAGAGAGAGAGAGAGTATATCCCATGAGAGAGAGAGAGAGGTATATCCCATGAGAGAGAGAGAGAGAGAGAGGTATATCCCATGAGAGAGAGAGAGAGGTATATCCCATGAGAGAGAGAGAGATATCCCATGAGAGAGAGAGAGGTATATCCCATGAGAGAGAGAGAGAGAGAGAGAGAGTATATCCCATGAGAGAGAGAGAGGTATATCCCATGAGAGAGAGAGGTATATCCCATGAGAGAGAGAGAGTATATCCCATGAGAGAGAGAGGTAGAGAGAGAGAGAGTATATCCCATGAGAGAGAGAGAGAGTATATCCCATGAGAGAGAGAGGTATATCCCATGAGAGAGAGAGAGAGAGTATATCCCATGAGAGAGAGAGAGAGGTATATCCCATGAGAGAGAGAGAGAGAGAGAGATATCCCATGAGAGAGAGAGAGAGAGAGAGAGATCCCATGAGAGAGAGAGAGGTATATCCCATGAGAGAGAGAGAGAGGTATATCCCATGAGAGAGAGAGAGGTATATCCCATGAGAGAGAGAGGTATATCCCATGAGAGAGAGAGAGAGAGAGAGGTATATCCCATGAGAGAGAGAGATATCCCATGAGAGAGAGAGGTATATCCCATGAGAGAGAGAGAGGTATATCCCATGAGAGAGAGGTATATCCCATGAGAGAGAGAGAGATATCCCATGAGAGAGAGAGGTATATCCCATGAGAGAGAGAGAGAGAGAGAGGTATATCCCATGAGAGAGAGAGAGGTATATCCCATGAGAGAGAGAGGTATATCCCATGAGAGAGAGAGAGGTATATCCTATGAGAGAGAGAGAGAGAGGTATATCCCATGAGAGAGAGAGAGAGAGGTATATCCCATGAGAGAGAGAGAGGTATATCCCATGAGATGAGAGAGAGGTATATCCCATGAGAGAGAGAGAGGAGGTATATCCCATGAGAGAGAGAGGTATATCCCATGAGAGAGAGAGAGAGGTATATCCCATGAGAGAGAGAGAGAGTATATCCCATGAGAGAGAGAGAGAGGAGAGAGAGAGAGGTATATCCCATGAGAGAGAGAGAGATATCCCATGAGAGAGAGAGGTATATCCCATGAGAGAGAGAGAGAGAGAGGTATATCCCATGAGAGAGAGAGGTATATCCCATGAGAGAGAGAGAGAGGTATATCCCATGAGAGAGAGAGAGAGAGGTATATCCCATGAGAGAGAGAGAGAGGTATATCCCATGAGAGAGAGAGAGGTATATCCCATGAGAGAGAGAGGTATATCCCATGAGAGAGAGAGAGAGAGAGGTATATCCCATGAGAGAGAGAGAGAGAGAGATATCCCAGAGAGAGAGAGAGAGAGAGAGAGGTATATCCCATGAGAGAGAGAGAGGGTATATCCCATGAGAGAGAGAGAGAGTATATCCCATGAGAGAGAGAGAGAGAGAGAGAGAGGTATATCCCATGAGAGAGAGAGAGAGAGGTATATCCCATGAGAGAGAGAGAGAGTATATCCCATGAGAGAGAGAGAGAGAGTATATCCCATGAGAGAGAGAGAGAGAGTATATCCCATGAGAGAGAGAGAGGTATATCCTATGAGAGAGAGAGAGAGAGGTATATCCCATGAGAGAGAGAGAGAGGTATATCCCATGAGAGAGAGAGGTATATCCCATGAGAGAGAGAGTATATCCCATGAGAGAGAGAGAGTATATCCCATGAGAGAGAGAGAGAGGTATATCCCATGAGAGAGAGAGAGGTATATCCCATGAGAGAGAGGTATATCCCATGAGAGAGAGAGAGATCCCAGAGAGAGAGAGAGAGAGAGAGAGAGAGTATATCCCATGAGAGAGAGAGGAGGTATATCCCATGAGAGAGAGAGAGAGAGGTATATCCTATGAGAGAGAGAGAGAGAGAGAGGTATATCCCATGAGAGAGAGAGAGGGGTATATCCCATGAGAGAGAGAGAGTATATCCCATGAGAGAGAGAGAGAGAGAGAGAGAGAGAGAGGTATATCCCATGAGAGAGAGAGAGGTATATCCCATGAGAGAGAGAGAGAGAGGTATATCCCATGAGAGAGAGAGAGAGAGGTATATCCTATGAGAGAGAGAGAGAGAGAGAGAGAGAGAGAGAGGTATATCCCATGAGAGAGAGAGGTATATCCCATGAGAGAGAGAGAGAGGTATATCCCATGAGAGAGAGAGATATCCCATGAGAGAGAGAGGTATATCCCATGAAGAGAGAGAGAGAGAGGTATATCCCATGAGAGAGAGAGAGAGTATATCCCATGAGAGAGAGAGAGATATCCCAGAGAGAGAGAGAGATATCCCATGAGAGAGAGAGGTATATCCCATGAGAGAGAGAGAGGTATATCCCATGAGAGAGAGAGAGAGAGAGGTATATCCCATGAGAGAGAGAGAGAGAGTATATCCCATGAGAGAGAGAGGTATATCCCATGAGAGAGAGAGTATATCCCATGAGAGAGAGAGAGAGGTATATCCCATGAGAGAGAGAGGTATATCCCATGAGAGAGAGAGATATCCCAGAGAGTAGAGAGAGAGAGAGAGTATATCCCATGAGAGAGAGAGAGAGTATATCCTATGAGAGAGAGAGAGAGGTATATCCCATGAGAGAGAGAGAGTATATCCCATGAGAGAGAGAGATCCCAGAGAGAGAGAGGTATATCCCATGAGAGAGAGAGAGGTATATCCCATGAGAGAGAGAGAGAGGTATATCCCATGAGAGAGAGAGAGAGGTATATCCCATGAGAGAGAGAGGTATATCCCATGAGAGAGAGAGTAGATCCCATATCCCAGAGAGAGAGAGAGTATATCCCATGAGAGAGAGAGGTATATCCCATGAGAGAGAGAGTATATCCCATGAGAGAGAGAGAGAGAGGTATATCCCATGAGAGAGAGAGAGTATATCCCATGAGAGAGAGAGGTATATCCCATGAGAGAGAGAGAGAGGTATATCCCATGAGAGAGAGAGATATCCCATGAGAGAGAGAGAGAGAGAGAGAGAGAGAGTATATCCCATGAGAGAGAGAGAGTATATCCCATGAGAGAGAGAGAGGTATATCCCATGAGAGAGAGAGAGAGGGTATATCCCATGAGAGAGAGAGAGGTATATCCCATGAGAGAGAGAGAGAGGTATATCCCAGGAGAGAGAGAGGTATATCCCATGAGAGAGAGAGAGAGGTATATCCCATGAGAGAGAGAGAGGTATATCCCATGAGAGAGAGAGAGAGAGGAGAGAGAGAGAGAGAGAGAGAGATATATCCCATGAGAGAGAGAGAGAGAGAGAGATATATCCCATGAGAGAGAGAGAGAGAGAGAGAGTATATCCCATGAGAGAGAGAGAGAGAGAGATCCCATGAGAGAGAGAGAGAGGTATATCCCATGAGAGAGAGAGAGAGGTATATCCCATGAGAGAGAGAGAGAGAGGTATATCCCATGAGAGAGAGAGAGGTATATCCCATGAGAGAGAGAGAGGTATATCCCATGAGAGAGAGAGATCCCATGAGAGAGAGAGAGAGAGTATATCCCATGAGAGAGAGAGAGAGGTATATCCCATGAGAGAGAGAGATATCCCAGAGAGAGAGAGGTATATCCCATGAGAGAGAGAGAGGTATATCCCATGAGAGAGAGAGGTATATCCCATGAGAGAGAGAGAGGTAGAGAGAGGTATATCCCATGAGAGAGAGAGGTATATCCCATGAGAGAGAGAGAGAGAGGTATATCCCATGAGAGAGAGAGAGAGGTATATCCCATGAGAGAGAGAGAGAGAGAGAGAGAGTATATCCCATGAGAGAGAGAGAGAGGTATATCCCATGAGAGAGAGAGGTATATCCCATGAGAGAGAGAGGTATATCCTATGAGAGAGAGAGATATCCCATGAGAGAGAGAGGTATATCCCATGAGAGAGAGAGAGATATCCCATGAGAGAGAGAGAGGTATATCCCATGAGAGAGAGAGAGAGAGAGTATATCCCATGAGAGAGAGAGAGGTATATCCCATGAGAGAGAGAGGTATATCCCATGAGAGAGAGAGGTATATCCCATGAGAGAGAGAGAGAGAGTATATCCCATGAGAGAGAGAGAGGTATATCCCATGAGAGAGAGAGAGAGAGGTATATCCCATGAGAGAGAGAGAGAGAGTATATCCCATGAGAGAGAGAGAGAGGTATATCCCATGAGAGAGAGGTATATCCCATGAGAGAGAGAGAGTATATCCCATGAGAGAGAGAGAGAGAGAGAGAGGTATATCCCATGAGAGAGAGAGAGAGAGGTATATCCCATGAGAGAGAGAGAGAGGTATATCCCATGAGAGAGAGAGATATCCCATGAGAGAGAGATCCTAGAGGTATATCCCATGAGAGAGAGAGAGAGAGAGGTATATCCCATGAGAGAGAGAGAGAGGTATATCCCATGAGAGAGAGAGAGAGAGATATCCCCATGAGAGAGAGAGAGGTATATCCCATGAGAGAGAGAGAGAGGTATATCCCATGAGAGAGAGAGAGAGGTATATCCCATGAGAGAGAGAGGTATATCCCATGAGAGAGAGAGAGAGGTATATCCCATGAGAGAGAGAGAGTATATCCCATGAGAGAGAGAGAGAGGTATATCCCATGAGAGAGAGAGAGAGGTATATCCCATGAGAGAGAGAGAGGTATATCCCATGAGAGAGAGAGAGGTATATCCCATGAGAGAGAGAGATATCCCATGAGAGAGAGAGATATCCCATGAGAGAGAGAGAGAGGAGAGTATATCCCATGAGAGAGAGAGAGGTATATCCCATGAGAGAGAGAGAGAGGTATATCCCATGAGAGAGAGAGAGAGAGGTATATCCCATGAGAGAGAGAGAGAGGTAGAGAGAGAGAGAGGTATATCCCATGAGAGAGAGAGAGTATATCCCATGAGAGAGAGAGAGAGAGGTATATCCCATGAGAGAGAGAGAGGTATATCCCATGAGAGAGAGAGAGAGTATATCCCATGAGAGAGAGAGAGTATATCCCATGAGAGAGAGAGAGAGAGAGAGGTATATCCCATGAGAGAGAGAGAGAGAGAGGTATATCCCATGAGAGAGAGGTATATCCCAGAGAGAGAGAGAGAGAGAGAGAGAGAGAGAGGTATATCCCATGAGAGAGAGAGAGAGGTATATCCCATGAGAGAGAGAGAGAGTATATCCCATGAGAGAGAGAGAGGTATATCCCATGAGAGAGAGAGAGTATATCCCATGAGAGAGAGAGAGAGTATATCCCATGAGAGAGAGAGAGAGAGGTATATCCCATGAGAGAGAGAGAGAGGTATATCCCATGAGAGAGAGAGAGAGAGAGGTATATCCCATGAGAGAGAGAGTATATCCCATGAGAGAGAGAGAGAGAGAGTATATCCCATGAGAGAGAGAGAGAGGTATATCCCATGAGAGAGAGAGAGAGGTATATCCCATGAGAGAGAGAGAGAGTATATCCCATGAGAGAGAGAGAGAGAGAGGTATATCCCATGAGAGAGAGAGGTATATCCCATGAGAGAGAGAGGTATATCCCAGAGAGAGAGAGGTATATCCCATGAGAGAGAGAGAGGTATATCCCATGAGAGAGAGAGAGGTATATCCCATGAGAGAGAGTATATCCCATGAGAGAGAGAGAGGTATATCCCATGAGAGAGAGAGAGGTATATCCCATGAGAGAGAGAGAGAGGTATATCCCATGAGAGAGAGAGGTATATCCCATGAGAGAGAGAGAGAGAGAGAGGTATATCCCATGAGAGAGAGAGAGGTATATCCCATGAGAGAGAGAGGAGAGAGAGAGAGTATATCCCATGAGAGAGAGAGAGATATCCCATGAGGAGGAGGTATATCCCATGAGAGAGAGAGGAGGTATATCCCATGAGAGAGAGAGAGAGAGAGGTATATCCTATGAGAGAGAGAGAGAGAGAGATATCCCATGAGAGAGAGATATCCCATGAGAGAGAGAGGTATATCCCATGAGAGAGAGAGAGAGGTATATCCCATGAGAGAGAGAGAGAGAGGTATATCCCATGAGAGAGAGAGAGGTATATCCCATGAGAGAGAGAGATATCCCATGAGAGAGAGAGATGAGAGAGAGAGAGAGGTATATCCCATGAGAGAGAGAGAGGTATATCCCATGAGAGAGAGAGAGAGTATATCCCATGAGAGAGAGAGAGAGGTATATCCCATGAGAGAGAGAGAGAGGTATATCCCAGAGAGAGAGAGAGAGAGAGAGAGAGAGGTATATCCCATGAGAGAGAGAGAGAGAGGTATATCCCATGAGAGAGAGAGGTATATCCCATGAGAGAGAGAGAGAGGTATATCCCATGAGAGAGAGAGAGAGGTATATCCCATGAGAGAGAGAGAGAGAGAGATATCCCATGAGAGAGAGAGGTATATCCCATGAGAGAGAGAGAGGTATATCCCATGAGAGAGAGAGAGAGGTATATCCCATGAGAGAGAGAGAGAGAGAGAGAGAGAGAGAGAGAGAGAGAGAGGTATATCTCATGAGAGAGAGAGAGGTATATCCCATGAGAGAGAGAGAGAGAGGTATATCCCATGAGAGAGAGAGAGAGGTATATCCCATGAGAGAGAGGTATATCCCATGAGAGAGAGAGGTATATCCCATGAGAGAGATATCCCAGAGAGAGGTATATCCCATGAGAGAGAGAGAGATATCCCATGAGAGAGAGAGAGAGGTATATCCCATGAGAGAGAGAGAGTATATCCCATGAGAGAGAGAGAGAGAGAGAGTATATCCCATGAGAGAGAGAGAGGTATATCCCATGAGAGAGAGAGAGAGAGGTATATCCCATGAGAGAGAGAGAGAGAGGTATATCCCATGAGAGAGAGAGAGAGAGAGAGAGTATATCCCATGAGAGAGAGAGGTATATCCCATGAGAGAGAGAGAGATCCCAGAGAGAGAGAGGTATATCCCATGAGAGAGAGAGAGGTATATCCCATGAGAGAGAGAGAGAGGTATATCCCATGAGAGAGAGAGAGAGAGAGAGAGAGGTATATCGCATGAGAGAGAGAGAGAGAGTATATCCCATGAGAGAGAGAGAGAGAGAGAGAGGTATATCCCATGAGAGAGAGAGTATATCCCATGAGAGAGAGAGGTATATCCCATGAGAGAGAGAGAGAGAGGTATATCCCATGAGAGAGAGAGAGAGAGAGGTATATCCCATGAGAGAGAGAGAGGTATATCCCATGAGAGAGAGAGAGAGAGGTATATCCCATGAGAGAGAGAGAGAGAGAGAGAGAGAGGTATATCACATGAGAGAGAGAGAGGTATATCCCATGAGAGAGAGAGAGAGAGGTATATCCCATGAGAGAGAGAGAGAGAGGTATATCCCATGAGAGAGAGAGGTATATCCCATGAGAGAGAGAGAGAGGTATATCCCATGAGAGAGAGAGAGAGGTATATCCCATGAGAGAGAGAGAGTATATCCCATGAGAGAGAGAGAGGTATATCCCATGAGAGAGAGAGAGAGAGGTATATCCCATGAGAGAGAGAGGTATATCCCATGAGAGAGAGAGAGAGGTATATCCCATGAGAGAGAGAGAGAGAGAGAGTATATCCCATGAGAGAGAGAGAGAGAGAGTATATCCCATGAGAGAGAGAGAGAGAGGTATATCCTATGAGAGAGAGAGAGAGGAGGTATATCCCATGAGAGAGAGAGAGAGAGAGTATATCCCATGAGAGAGAGAGATATCCCATGAGAGAGAGAGAGAGAGTATATCCCATGAGAGAGAGAGAGAGGTATATCCCATGAGAGAGAGAGAGAGTATATCCCATGAGAGAGAGGTATATCCTATGAGAGAGAGAGGTATATCCCATGAGAGAGAGAGAGTATATCCCATGAGAGAGAGAGGTATATCCCATGAGAGAGAGAGAGAGGTAGGTATATCCATGAGAGAGAGAGGTATATCCCATGAGAGAGAGAGAGATATCCCATGAGAGAGAGAGAGAGTATATCCCATGAGAGAGAGAGAGAGATATCCCATGAGAGAGAGAGAGAGGTATATCCTATGAGAGAGAGAGAGAGTATATCCCATGAGAGAGAGAGAGAGAGAGGGTATATCCCATGAGAGAGAGAGAGGGTATATCCCATGAGAGAGAGAGAGGTATATCCCATGAGAGAGAGAGAGAGAGAGAGAGGTATATCCCATGAGAGAGAGAGAGAGAGGTATATCCCATGAGAGAGAGAGAGGTATATCCCATGAGAGAGAGAGGTATATCCCATGAGAGAGAGAGAGGTATATCCCATGAGAGAGAGGTATATCCCATGAGAGAGAGAGTATATCCCATGAGAGAGAGAGGTATATCCCATGAGAGAGAGTATATCCCATGAGAGAGAGAGAGAGTATATCCCATGAGAGAGAGAGGTATATCCCATGAGAGAGAGAGAGGTATATCCCATGAGAGAGAGAGAGGTATATCCCATGAGAGAGAGAGTATATCCCATGAGAGAGAGAGGTATATCCCATGAGAGAGAGAGAGAGAGAGAGAGGTATATCCCATGAGAGAGAGGAGAGGTATATCCCATGAGAGAGAGAGAGTATATCCCATGATATCCCATGAGAGAGAGAGGTAGAGAGAGAGAGGTATATCCCATGAGAGAGAGAGGTATATCCCATGAGAGAGAGAGAGAGTATATCCCATGAGAGAGAGAGAGGTATATCCCATGAGAGAGAGAGAGAGAGAGAGAGAGAGAGGTATATCCCATGAGAGAGAGAGAGAGAGGTATATCCCATGAGAGAGAGAGAGGGTATATCCCATGAGAGAGAGAGAGGTATATCCCATGAGAGAGAGAGAGAGAGAGAGAGAGAGAGAGGTATATCCCATGAGAGAGAGAGAGAGAGAGGTATATCCCATGAGAGAGAGAGAGATATCCCATGAGAGAGAGAGGATATCCCATGAGAGAGAGAGAGGTATATCCCATGAGAGAGAGAGAGAGAGAGAGAGAGGTATATCCCATGAGAGAGAGAGAGATATCCCATGAGAGAGAGAGAGAGGTATATCCCATGAGAGAGAGAGAGGTATATCCCATGAGAGAGAGAGAGAGGTATATCCCATGAGAGAGAGAGTATATCCCATGAGAGAGAGAGAGAGGTATATCCCATGAGAGAGAGAGAGAGGTATATCCCATGAGAGAGAGAGGTATATCCCATGAGAGAGAGAGAGGTATATCCCATGAGAGAGAGAGAGGTATATCCCATGAGAGAGAGAGAGGTATATCCCATGAGAGAGAGAGAGAGAGAGAGAGATCCCATGAGAGAGAGAGAGAGAGAGAGTATATCCCATGAGAGAGAGAGAGAGAGAGAGAGAGAGGAGTATATCCCATGAGAGAGAGAGAGAGAGGTATATCCCATGAGAGAGAGAGAGGTATATCCCAGAGAGAGAGAGAGGTATATCCCATGAGAGAGAGAGAGAGTATATCCCATGAGAGAGAGAGAGTATATCCCATGAGAGAGAGAGTATATCCCATGAGAGAGAGAGAGAGAGAGGATATCCCATGAGAGAGAGAGGTATATCCCATGAGAGAGAGAGAGAGGTATATCCCATGAGAGAGAGAGAGAGGTATATCCCATGAGAGAGAGAGAGAGGTATATCCCATGAGAGAGAGAGAGTATATCCCATGAGAGAGAGAGAGAGAGAGGTATATCCCATGAGAGAGAGAGAGAGGTATATCCCATGAGAGAGAGAGAGAGAGAGAGTATATCCCATGAGAGAGAGAGATATCCCATGAGAGAGAGAGGTATATCCCATGAGAGAGAGAGAGAGATATCCCATGAGAGAGAGAGGTATATCCCATGAGAGAGAGAGAGAGGTATATCCCATGAGAGAGAGAGAGAGGTATATCCCATGAGAGAGAGAGTATATCCCATGAGAGAGAGAGAGAGAGAGGGAGAGAGTATATCCCATGAGAGAGAGAGAGAGGTATATCCCATGAGAGAGAGAGAGAGAGTATATCCCATGAGAGAGAGAGGTATATCCCATGAGAGAGAGAGGTATATCCCATGAGAGAGAGAGAGTATATCCCATGAGAGAGAGAGGTATATCCCATGAGAGAGAGAGAGAGAGAGGTATATCCCATGAGAGAGAGAGAGAGGTATATCCCATGAGAGAGAGAGAGAGGTATATCCCATGAGAGAGAGAGGTATATCCCATGAGAGAGAGAGAGTATATCCCATGAGAGAGAGAGAGAGAGAGGTATATCCCATGAGAGAGAGAGAGTATATCCCATGAGAGAGAGAGAGAGGTATATCCCATGAGAGAGAGAGAGAGGTATATCCCATGAGAGAGAGAGGTATATCCCATGAGAGAGAGAGAGGTATATCCCATGAGAGGTATATCCCATGAGAGAGAGCGAGAGGTATATCCCATGAGACCCAGAGAGAGAGGTATATCCCATGAGAGAGAGAGAGGTATATCCCATGAGAGAGAGAGGTATATCCCATGAGAGAGAGAGAGTATATCCCATGAGAGAGAGCGAGAGGTATATCCCATGAGAGAGAGAGGTATATCCCATGAGAGAGAGAGGTATATCCCATGAGAGAGAGAGGTATATCCCATGACAGAGAGAGGTATATCCCATGAGAGAGAGAGGTATATCCCATGAGAGAGAGAGAGAGGTATATCCCATGAGAGAGAGAGAGAGAGAGAGATATCCCAGAGAGAGAGAGAGAGAGGTATATCCCATGAGAGAGAGAGAGGTATATCCCATGAGAGAGAGAGAGAGAGAGAGGTATATCCCATGAGAGAGAGAGAGAGGTATATCCCATGAGAGAGAGAGAGAGAGGTATATCCCATGAGAGAGAGAGGTATATCCCATGAGAGAGAGAGAGAGAGGTATATCCCATGAGAGAGAGGTATATCCCATGAGAGAGAGAGAGAGAGGTATATCCCATGAGAGAGAGAGAGAGGTATATCCAATGAGAGAGAGAGAGAGAGAGAGGTATATCCCATGAGAGAGAGAGGTATATCCCATGAGAGAGAGAGAGCGAGAGAGAGAGAGAGAGAGAGAGAGAGACTTTTTGACTTTTGTTCTTGCTTTATTGAAACATTCTTAATTCATTTAAAACTCACCCCCCACTCCTAAAATAAATAAAAAATAAATAAAAATACACAGAAACCATCTCCTACAACCGTATATCCAAAACATCTTCCCCAGCAATACAGACAGCCCCCCAACAGACCATATCTCCTCAAACATCTCCACACATTTGATCATTTTATAGAACTCAAACTCAACCCTAAGGCGCGCAGAGACCATCCCATGAAACAGTAGTAAAGGGTCTGTTATCCCCCCACCTTTGACCCTGTTCCTCCTTGTTAGCCAAATAGCTAACTTTGCCTGAGCAAACAGAAAATTCAACAAAACACATTTTTCTTTCTCCTTACTCGAATACCTGTATCCCATTATAAACATCCCAACAGCAAAAACCACCCCCAACCTGTCACACAGACATTCCAACAGAGACATTAATGGCATTAACCTGGTGCACACAGAAAACACATGAATTACAGTTTCTTTCATTTGACAGAAAGGACACCCCTGCCCAATTCCCGGATCAACCCGTGCCAACCAGCTGTTAGTGGCCAGGGCTCCATGAAGAACCCTCCACTGGAGGTCCCCTGACCTCTTTGGTACTGGGGGTTTGTAGAGCGCCCTCCATCTAAAACCCACCATACTCTCCGCCCCACATACCCCCTGCCACTGATGTGCCTTCACTCCTGTTAGGCTTCTAATGCTCCTCACCTTAACGCAGAGGTTGTAGAGGGCTTTACCTCCCACCCCTCAAACTCCCCAGGCTCGGAGTGTTAAAATCTAACAAGTCCTCCAGACCCCCTTGCCAGTCTCCAGTCTCTGCCGTCACCTGCAGTGGCGGGAACATTGGTGGCCCCTCTCCCTTTGGCCTCTCAAACACCCCCTTACCGGCTCAGACAGTGCCTCCTGGACCTCCTCCAGGAATCTCTCCAGCAGCCTAAGAGACGTTATTCCTGTTTGTTGCGCCAAGACCTCCGGGGTTTTCCACCCCTCCTCTCCCAGCAGTCTCAGGTCACCCAGCCTTTGTAAACCCCTGCCATCAGTTGCCTCTGCAGGGTGGCCGACTGAACCGATCTCAAAGGGATGGCTGGGTTGTGGAAGATGGGCTCCTCCCACACCCACTGCCCAGGCTCCACACCCCTTCTCGTGTGGGCCTTAGCAGCTGCCAGGCCCTCAGCACCGCAGAGTAAAACTCTGAGAGACCTGCTGTACTCAGCCTCTCCAGCTTCATGAGGAACAGCTGCCGGTCCAACCCTAATCCGCCAGCTCTCCTCAGCAGCGCATGCTGGTTCCCTCCAGCCAACATCAGTGTGGTACAGCAGTCTCTGCACCGCCTTTAGTCTGAAAGCAGCCATCCTGCTCTCCAGTTCCACCAGGCCCTGTCCTCCTTCGTGGACGGTCATGTACAAAACTGCTGCCTTCAGCCAGTGATGTCCCGACCAAAAAAGTCCACCAGCTTGCGTTGCAGGTCTGCAAGCAGACCGGCGGGGGTTGAGGACAGCCAGTTTATGCCACAAGGAAGATGCCACCAGGTTGTTGATTATCAGCACCCTCCCTCTATATGACACTTGGGACAGGAGCCACCTCCACCTGGCCAGTCTTGACACCACTGCCTGTGTCAGCCCCTCCCAGTTCTTGCTGACCCACCTCTCCGAGCCCAGGTACACCCCCAACACTTTAAGCCCTTCACAACCCCACTGCAAACCCCTGGAAGCAGAGGAGGAGCCCTATCCCCCATGCCCCACATAACAGAGCTTTGCTCTTTCCCCAGTTTACCTTAGCTGATGAAGCTCCCTCATACACCTTCAGACTGGTCTCTAGTTCCTGCATATCTTGCCCATCCCTGACCATCACAGAAACATCATCTGCATATGCTGAGACTGCAATTCCTGTCACCACATCCATGCCTGTCCAGCACACTCCCCGCAGTCTCCTGCGTAGCAGTCCTAAAAAAGGCTCAATGGCTAGTGTGTACAGCTGCCCAGATAGAGGGCATCCTTGTCTAATGCCCCGTCTCACCCAGACTGGCCTACTGAGCCCCCCTCCCACCTTAACCATACATGACGCCCCAGCATACAACAGCTTCACACAGGTCACAAAACTCTTCCCAAACCCAAACACAGACATCGCATTAAACAGATACTCATGATCCACTCTATCAAAAGCCTTCTCTTGATCTAAAGAGACCAGTCCAAAGTTCACATTAGAACCTCTCGACAAGTCCAACATGTCCCTAATCAAGAACAAGTTGTCCGTGATTGAGCGTCCCGGTACACAATATGTCTGGTCCTTGTGTATTATAGAGTCCAGATGGGACTTCAGTCTGTTAGAGAGGACCTTGGCAAAAATCTTGTAGTCCGCACAGAGTAATGCCACAGGCCTCCAGTTCTTAAGTTCACACAAGTCCCCTTTTTTGGGCAGGAGAGTCAGAGCCGCCCGACGGCAGCTCATCGGCAACTCTCCTACCCCTACGCATTCTCGCAACACGCAAAAGAAATCCTGTCCAATTGTTCCCCAGAATTTTTGTAAAATTCCACTGGAAGTCCATCAACCCCGGGTGCACGACCGGGGACATCTGGGTTACTGCCTCTGCCAGTTCATGTGACAACAGAGGAATGTCCATTTCATCCCTCTGTGCCCGAGAGAGCTTAGGAGTCCTGCGAACAAGACCTGAGCACACATAGGATCACACATTTCTGCCCTATACAATTCAGTATAAAACTCCACAGTCCGCTCCCGCATCTCCCCCACCACAGAGGTCACCCGCCCATCAGACAGCCGTAGACAATGCATACCCTTGGCTTCACTGCTCTGTCTTTCCAAACCAAAGAAGAAGGAGCTGGGAGCATCCATCTCCTTGAGCATGGAGAACCTAGCTCTTACAAGTGCTCCCTTTGCTTTAACCTGGAAAAAACTGCCCAGGTCCCTACGTAATTCGGCTAAGTTAGCCTGGAGGCCTACATTGCCTTGCCCCACCATCTCTACCTCCATCTCACTAATACACCGCTCTAGTTCCCCAACACTCTCCTAGCCTCTGAGGATGAGAGAGCTGTGTACTGTTGACAGAAAAGCCGAATTTGCACTTTCCCCACATCCCACCACTGACTCAGAGACTCATACTCCTCTCTTCGCTGCCCCCATCTTTCCCAAAAAGTCTGGAAACCTGAGCAAAAAGTGGCATCTTGTAAGAGCTTTACATTGAACTTCCAATAAGATGCCTGCCGGGGCCCTGGTGAAATAGACAGCCGAGCCATGGTTATGTGGTGATCCGAAAACCCCACTGGGAGAATGGTAGCACTCAGAAGCCTATTGCTCTGATTCCTGGACATGTAAAAACGATCAAGTCGAGCTGCACTCACCCTAGCCCCAAAAACCTTCACCCACGTATACTGTCTTGTGTTTGGATGTTTAGTTCTCCAAACATCCACTAGGTCAAACTGATTAAAGATGTCCCTTAACACTCCCACTGACACTGAATGAGGCTCTTCCCCATTTCTGTCTTTTGTAAAATCCATTGTACAGTTCCAGTCACCTCCGATCACCAGCGTCTCCTCAGGCGCTACTTGTGAGAGTTCCTGTCTAAGACTCCCAAATAGAACCCCTCTTTCTCTCCCTGTGTTAGGCGCATACACATTTATAAAGACAAAACACATGTTGTTAATTTCTGCTTTAACAACAAGCAACCTACCCCTACACACCTCCTTTGAGGAGCAAATTTTTACAGCCAGACCCGGTGCAAAAAGGACTGCCACCCCTGCACTAAGATTTGTCCCATGGCTCAACACACTTGCCCCTTTCCACCAGAGCCCCCAATCAACTTCATTCACCACATCACTATGCGTCTCCTGCAGAAACAACACCTGTACTTGTTTATGTTTTACATATTCACTCAACACACTCCTCTTTCCCGCATCTCTGGCGCCATTTATATTGAGCGAGCCTACCCGAAGAGTCTCCATAAGAAGTGGGAGAAAAGCCAGCAGAGAAATAGACCAATAGCAAAGCTCAAAAAGCCCCAGTGTCAGTAAGAAATTAAACATTTAAACAGTGTCTGAAGGTAAACCTTTACGCACTGTTGTGACCCACTTCCTCAACCTAAACCGTTTCTTGGGTGAGAGGACACCATGCCCCTCATTTCTCATAGCATGTTGTACTGATCTTACAAACTTTCTAGGATCAGGAAAAAAGCCTCAAGATTAACTTTTTCCCCTTAGTCTCATTCAGGAACCTTGTCAGTTCTCTCAACGTGTACTTAGACCCCTCTGGTTGACTGGCTGTCAGCTCCGGGCCAATTGAAGAGGAGTCTGAAAAAATACCTCCTCATCCTCTTCCTCAGACTCACTTTCCTCCTCTTCTCTATCTCCCACCCTGACCACCTGCCCTTTCTCTCTGGTTAGGGCCTCACCCACAGCAACAGGCAACATTTCCATGGTGCCTTTGTCCACACCCTTTTCTTTTTCCTCTTGACACCCTCCTCCTCCTCCCCTAATCTCTTACACTTCCCCACTATACTCTCCTCATCCACTAGAAAAACCTGACTAGACGCAGTATCATCTGCACCACCCTCCATAGCATGACTAGGGCCAGCCTCAGCTACAACACCCTCCATAGCATGACTAGGGCCAGCCTCAGCTACAACACCCTCCATAGCATGACTAGGGCCAGCCTCAGCTATACCACCCTCCATAGCATGTCTAGGCCCAGCCTCAGCTACCCCACCATCTCTAGCCTGACTAGACCCAGCCTCTGCTTCTCCACCATCTCTAGCCTGACTAGACCCAGCCTCATCTACACCACCATCTCTAGACTGACTAGGCCCAGCCTCTGCTGTCTGCATCTCCTTACCCCCTGCATTTTCACCTCGATTTCCCCCTTGCGCTCGTACCCTCCCCTTGTCTATGGCCTTTATGTGGGCACGCAAAGCTCTTGTGCCCCAAATCCCCACATTCAAAACACCGTAGACTATCTGTGCTGGCAAAACCTGCATAGAGCCCTTCCCCATGCCTCACTTTAAAATGCACATTTAGCTGTTGCTCATTATTGTTCAGAAACATAAACACTTGCCTCCTGAATGAAACAACGTGCTTAACGGCATCTGCCTGAAAACCTGCTGACAGTACACGGAAACCGCTAGCAAACTTACCAAAACGACTCAGCTCTTTCCTAATTTGATCATCCGTAATAAACGGAGGCAAATTTGCCACTACAACTCTTGTTGAAGGGGTAGAGAGAGGTGAAATTGACACCAACACATCCCTTACAAATATTCCGCTAGCAATTAGCCTACCGACCAAATTAGCTCTTTTCATGAACACAACAACAGCCTTGTTCATTCTAGAAGCAGAATGTATAAACTCAGCTCCTACCTGTTCACCGACCGCGAGCAGAACCTCCTCCACCTTAACTCCGTTCTCAGGAACACACCTGAAACCATGCTGAATCGACAGCGTCTCTTGCGCACTAGGCTGAGAAGCCATTGCGCACACTATACCTTGCAACCCCCCGGAACGTTACTCTGTCCTCTTCCACCCTAACTTTGAAAAAAGAAACTTTGGATACCGCTAAAAACAAATATTGCATTAACCCTCCACCATAGAAAATAACATGTAAAGAAAAGAATAGAATCAAGAAAGTTAGTTAGGATAGAGCTTTCCACACCAAACACTCAAACTCCAAAAACACCCAGCATGCACCGAGAGAGAGAGCGAGAGAGAGAGAGAGAGAGAGAGAGAGAGAGAGAGAGAGAGGTATATCCCATGAGAGAGAGAGGTATATCCCATGAGAGAGAGAGAGAGAGAGGTATATCCCATGAGAGAGAGAGAGAGCGGTATATCCCATGAGAGAGAGAGAGGGGTATATCCCATGAGAGAGAGAGGCATATCCCATGAGAGAGAGAGAGAGAGGTATATCCCATGAGAGAGAGAGAGGTATATCTCATGAGAGAGGTATATCCCATGAGAGAGAGAGAGAGAGAGAGAGAGAGAGAGAGAGAGGTATATCACATGAGAGAGAGAGAGAGGTATATCCCATGAGAGAGCGAGAGAGAGAGGTATATCCCATGAGAGAGAGAGAGAGCGGTATATCCCATGAGAGAGAGAGAGGGGTATATCCCATGAGAGAGAGAGGTATATCCCATGAGAGAGAGAGAGAGAGAGAGAAAGGTATATCCCATGAGAGAGAGAGAGGTATATCCCATGAGAGTGGTATATCCCATGAGAGAGAGAGAGAGAGAGAGGTATATCCCATGAGAGAGAGAGAGGTATATCCCATGAGAGAGAGAGAGAGAGAGAGAGAGAGTATATCCCATGAGAGAGAGAGAGAGAGAGGTATATCCCATGAGAGAGAGAGAGAGGTATATCCCATGAGAGAGAGAGAGAGAGAGAGAGAGAGAGAGAGAGGTATATCACATGAGAGAGAGAGAGAGGTATATCCCATGAGAGAGCGAGAGAGAGAGGTATATCCCATGAGAGAGAGAGAGAGCGGTATATCCCATGAGAGAGAGAGAGGGGTATATCCCATGAGAGAGAGAGAGGTATATCCCATGAGAGAGAGAGAGAGAGAAAGGTATATCCCATGAGAGAGAGAGAGGTATATCCCATCAGAGTGGTATATCCCATGAGAGAGAGAGAGAGAGAGAGGTATATCCCATGAGAGAGAGAGAGAGGTATATCCCATGAGAGAGAGAGAGAGAGAGAGAGAGGGTATATCCCATGAGAGAGAGAGAGAGGTATATCCCATGAGAGAGAGAGAGAGGTATATCCCATGAGAGAGAGAGAGAGAGGTATATCCCATGAGAGAGAGAGGTATATCCCATGAGAGAGAGAGGTATATCCCATGAGAGAGAGAGGTATATCCCATGAGAGAGAGAGGTATGTCCCATGAGAGAGAGGTATATCCCATGAGAGAGAGGTATATCCCATGAGAGAGAGAGAGAGAGAGAGAGGTATATCCCATGAGAGAGAGAGAGAGAGAGAGGTATATCTCATGAGAGAGAGAGAGCGGTATATCCCATGAGAGAGAGAGGGGGTATATCCCATGAGAGAGAGAGAGAGAGAGAGAGAGAGCGAGGTATATCCCATGAGAGAGAGGTATATCCCATGAGAGAGAGATAGAGGTATATCCCATGAGAGAGAGAGAGGTATATCCCATGAGAGAGAGAGGTATATCCCATGAGAGAGAGAGGTATATCCCATGAGAGAGAGAGGTATATCCCATGAGAGAGAGAGAGGTATATCCCATGAGAGAGAGAGAGAGGTATATCCCATGAGAGAGAGAGAGAGAGAGAGAGGTATATCCCATGAGAGAGAGAGAGAGATATCCCATATCCCATGAGAGAGAGAGAGAGAGAGAGAGAGAGAGAGGTATATCCCATGAGAGAGAGAGAGAGCGGTATATCCCATGAGAGAGAGAGAGGGGTATATCCCATGAGAGAGAGATGTATATCCCATGAGAGAGAGAGAGAGGGGTATATCCCATGAGAGAGAGAGGTATATCCCATGAGAGAGGTATATCCCATGAGAGAGAGAGGTATTACCCATGAGAGAGAGAGAGAGAGTATATCCCATGAGAGAGAGAGAGAGAGAGGTATATCCCAGGATAGAGAGAGAGAGAGAGAGAGCGGTATATCCCATGAGAGAGAGAGAGGGTATATCCCATGAGAGAGAGAGAGGTATATCCCATGAGAGAGAGAGAGAGAGAGAGGTATATCCCATGAGAGAGAGAGAGAGGTATATCCCATGAGAGAGGTATATCCCATGAGAGAGAGAGAGAGAGAGAGAGAGTATATCACATGAGAGAGAGAGAGAGAGAGAGGTATATCCCATGAGAGAGAGAGAGAGAGGTATATCCCATGAGAGAGAGAGAGAGAGAGAGAGGTATATCCCATGAGAGAGAGAGAGAGAGAGAGGTATATCTCATGAGAGAGAGAGAGCGGTATATCCCATGAGAGAGAGAGAGGGGTATATCCCATGAGAGAGAGAGGTATATCCCATGAGAGAGAGAGAGAGAGAGAGAGAGAGGTATATCCCATGAGAGAGAGGTATATCCCATGAGAGAGAGAGAGATAGAGGTATATCCCATGAGAGAGAGAGAGAGAGAGAGGTATATCCCATGAGAGAGAGAGGTATATCCCATGAGAGAGAGAGAGGTATATCCCATGAGAGAGAGAGGTATATCCCATGAGAGAGAGAGAGAGGTATATCCCATGAGAGAGAGAGAGAGGTATATCCCATGAGAGAGAGAGAGAGAGAGAGAGAGGTATATACCATGAGAGAGAGAGAGAGAGAGAGAGAGAGAGAGAGAGGTATATCCCATGAGAGAGAGAGGTATATCCCATGAGAGAGAGAGAGAGAGAGAGAGAGAGAGGTATATCCCATGAGAGAGAGAGAGCGGTATATCCCATGAGAGAGAGAGAGGGGTATATCCCATGAGAGAGAGATGTATATCCCATGAGAGAGAGAGAGAGGGGTATATCCCATGAGAGAGAGAGAGGTATATCCCATGAGAGAGGTATATCCCATGAGAGAGAGAGAGGTATATCCCATGAGAGAGAGAGAGAGAGGTATATCCCATGAGAGAGAGAGAGAGAGAGGTATATCCCAGGATAGAGAGAGAGAGAGAGAGAGCGGTATATCCCATGAGAGAGAGAGAGGGGTATATCCCATGAGAGAGAGAGAGGTATATCCCATGAGAGAGAGAGAGAGAGAGAGAGGTATATCCCATGAGAGAGAGAGAGGTATATCCCATGAGAGAGGTATATCCCATGAGAGAGAGAGAGAGAGAGGTATATCACATGAGAGAGAGAGAGAGAGAGAGGTATATCCCATGAGAGAGAGAGAGAGGTATATCCCATGAGAGAGAGAGAGAGCGGTATATCCCATGAGAGAGAGAGAGGGGTATATCCCATGAGAGAGAGAGAGGTATATCCCATGAGAGAGAGAGAGAGAAAGGTATATCCCATGAGAGAGAGAGAGGTATATCCCATGAGAGTGGTATATCCCATGAGAGAGAGAGAGAGAGAGAGAGAGGTATATCCCATGAGAGAGAGAGAGAGAGAGAGGTATATCCCATGAGAGAGAGAGAGAGAGAGAGAGAGAGAGAGTATATCCCATGAGAGAGAGAGAGGTATATCCCATGAGAGAGAGAGAGAGGTATATCCCATGAGAGAGAGAGAGAGAGAGAGGTATATCCCATGAGAGAGAGCGAGAGGTATATCCCATGAGAGAGAGAGGTATATCCCATGAGAGAGAGGTATATCCCATGAGAGAGAGAGATATGTCCCATGAGAGAGAGGTATATCCCATGAGAGAGAGAGGTATATCCCATGAGAGAGAGAGAGAGAGAGAGAGAGGTATATCCCATCCCAGAGAGAGAGAGAGAGAGGTATATCTCATGAGAGAGAGAGCGGTATATCCCATGAGAGAGAGAGAGGGTATATCCCATGAGAGAGAGAGGTATATCCCATGAGAGAGAGAGAGAGAGAGAGAGAGCGAGGTATATCCCATGAGAGAGAGGTATATCCCATGAGAGAGAGAGATAGAGGTATATCCCATGAGAGAGAGAGAGAGGTATATCCCATGAGAGAGAGAGAGAGAGAGAGAGAGAGGTATATCCCATGAGAGAGAGAGAGAGAGGTATATCCCATGAGAGAGAGAGAGAGGTATATCCCATGAGAGAGAGAGAGAGAGAGAGGTATATCCCATGAGAGAGAGAGAGAGGTATATCCCATGAGAGAGAGAGGTATATCCCATGAGAGAGAGAGGTATATCCCATGAGAGAGAGAGGTATGTCCCATGAGAGAGAGGTATATCCCATGAGAGAGAGAGGTATATCCCATGAGAGAGAGAGAGAGAGAGAGAGAGAGAGGTATATCCCATGAGAGAGAGAGAGAGAGGTATATCTCATGAGAGAGAGAGAGCGGTATATCCCATGAGAGAGAGAGAGGGGTATATCCCATGAGAGAGAGAGGTATATCCCATGAGAGAGAGAGAGAGAGAGAGAGAGCGAGGTATATCCCATGAGAGAGAGGTATATCCCATGAGAGAGAGAGAGAGAGGTATATCCCATGAGAGAGAGAGAGAGAGAGGTATATCCCATGAGAGAGAGAGTATATCCCATGAGAGAGAGAGAGAGAGAGGTATATCCCATGAGAGAGAGAGAGAGAGAGAGAGTATATCCCATGAGAGAGAGAGAGAGAGAGAGGTATATCCCATGTGAGAGAGAGGTATATCCCATGACAGAGAGAGAGAGAGAGAGAGAGAGGTATATCCCATGAGAGAGAGAGAGAGAGTATATCCCATGAGAGAGAGAGAGAGGTATATTCCATGACAGAGAGAGGTATATCCCATGAGAGAGAGAGAGGTATATCCCATGAGAGAGAGAGAGGTATATCCCATGAGAGAGAGAGAGAGAGAGAGAGAGAGGTATATCCCATGAGAGAGAGAGAGAGAGGTATATCCCATGAGAGAGAGAGAGAGGTATATCCCATGAGAGAGAGAGAGAGAGCGAGAGAGGTATATCCCATGAGAGAGAGAGAGGTATATCCCATGAGAGAGAGAGAGAGAGAGAGAGGTATATCCCATGAGAGAGAGAGGTATATCCCATGAGAGAGAGAGAGGTATATCCCATGAGAGAGAGGTATATCCCATGAGAGAGAGAGAGAGGTATATCCCATGAGAGAGAGAGAGAGTATATCCCATGAGAGAGAGAGGTATATCCCATGAGAGAGAGAGAGAGAGGGAGAGAGGTATATCCCATGAGAGAGAGAGAGAGAGGTATATCCCATGAGAGAGAGAGAGAGAGAGGTATATTCCATGACAGAGAGAGGTATATCCCATGAGAGAGAGAGTATATCCCATGAGAGAGAGAGGTATATCCCATGAGAGAGAGAGAGAGGTATATCCCATGAGAGAGAGGTATATCCCATGAGAGAGAGAGAGTTATATCCCATGAGAGAGAGAGAGAGAGGTATATCCCATGAGAGAGAGAGAGGTATATCCCATGAGAGAGAGAGGTATATCCCATGAGAGAGAGAGAGAGAGAGGTATATCCCATGAGAGAGAGGTATATCCCATGAGAGAGAGAGAGAGTATATCCCATGAGAGAGAGAGAGAGGTATATCCCATGAGAGAGAGAGGGGTATATCCCATGAGAGAGAGAGAGAGAGGTATATCCCATGAGAGAGAGAGAGAGAGGTATATCCCATGAGAGAGAGCGAGAGGTATATCCCATGAGACAGAGAGAGGTATATCCCATGAGAGAGAGAGAGGTATGTCCCATGAGAGAGAGGTATATCCCATGAGAGAGAGAGGTATATCCCATGAGAGAGAGAGAGGTATATCCATGAGAGAGAGAGAGAGAGGTATATCTCATGAGAGAGAGAGAGCGGTATATCCCATGAGAGAGAGAGAGGGAGTATATCCCATGAGAGAGAGAGGTATATCCCATGAGAGAGAGAGAGAGAGAGAGAGCGAGGTATATCCCATGAGAGAGGTATATCCCATGAGAGAGAGAGAGGAGGTATATCCCATGAGAGAGAGAGAGAGAGAGGTATATCCCATGAGAGAGAGAGGTATATCCCATGAGAGAGAGAGAGAGAGGTATATCCCATGAGAGAGAGAGAGAGAGAGGTATATCCCATGAGAGAGAGAGAGAGAGAGGTATATCCCATGTGAGAGAGAGGTATATCCCATGACAGAGAGAGAGAGAGAGAGAGAGAGAGGTATATCCCATGAGAGAGAGAGAGAGAGGTATATCCCATGAGAGAGAGAGAGAGGTATATTCCATGACAGAGAGAGGTATATCCCATGAGAGAGAGAGAGGTATATCCCATGAGAGAGAGAGAGTATATCCCATGAGAGAGAGAGAGAGAGAGAGGTATATCCCATGAGAGAGAGAGAGAGAGGTATATCCCATGAGAGAGAGAGAGAGATATATCCCATGAGAGAGAGAGAGAGAGAGAGAGAGGTATATCCCATGAGAGAGAGAGAGAGGTATATCCCATGAGAGAGAGAGAGAGAGAGAGAGGTATATCCCATGAGAGAGAGAGGTATATCCCATGAGAGAGAGAGAGAGGTATATCCCATGAGAGAGAGAGGTATATCCCATGAGAGAGAGAGAGAGAGGTATATCCCATGAGAGAGAGAGAGAGGTATATCCCATGAGAGAGAGAGGTATATCCCATGAGAGAGAGAGAGAGAGAGAGAGAGAGGTATATCCCATGAGAGAGAGAGAGAGAGGTATATCCCATGAGAGAGAGAGAGAGAGAGAGTATATTCCATGACAGAGAGAGGTATATCCCATGAGAGAGAGAGGTATATCCCATGAGAGAGAGAGGTATATCCCATGAGAGAGAGAGAGAGGTATATCCCATGAGAGAGAGGTATATCCCATGAGAGAGAGAGAGAGTTATATCCCATGAGAGAGAGAGAGAGAGGTATATCCCATGAGAGAGAGAGAGGTATATCCCATGAGAGAGAGAGGTATATCCCATGAGAGAGAGAGAGAGAGAGGTATATCCCATGAGAGAGAGAGGTATATCCCATGAGAGAGAGAGAGAGGTATATCCCATGAGAGAGAGAGAGGTATATCCCATGAGAGAGAGAGGGGTATATCCCATGAGAGAGAGAGAGAGAGGTATATCCATGAGAGAGAGAGAGAGAGGTATATCCCATGAGAGAGAGCGAGAGGTATATCCCATGAGACAGAGAGAGAGGTATATCCCATGAGAGAGAGAGGTATATCCCATGAGAGAGAGAGGTATATCCCATGAGAGAGAGAGAGAGGTATATCCCATGAGAGAGAGCGAGAGGTATATCCCATGAGAGAGAGAGGTATATCCCATGAGAGAGAGAGGTATATCCCATGAGAGAGAGAGGTATGTCCCATGAGAGAGAGGTATATCCCATGAGAGAGAGGTATATCCCATGAGAGAGAGAGAGAGAGAGAGAGAGAGAGAGAGAGAGAGAGAGAGAGCGGTATATCCCATGAGAGAGAGAGAGGTATATCCCATGAGAGAGAGAGAGAGAGAGAGGTATATCCCATGAGAGAGAGAGAGAGAGGTATATCCCATGAGAGAGAGAGAGAGAGAGGTATATCCCATGAGAGAGAGAGGTATATCCCATGAGAGAGAGAGAGAGAGGTATATCCCATGAGAGAGAGGTATATCCCATGAGAGAGAGAGAGAGAGAGGTATATCCCATGAGAGAGAGAGAGAGGTATATCCAATGAGAGAGAGAGAGAGAGAGGTATATCCCATGAGAGAGAGAGGTATATCCCATGAGAGAGAGAGAGCGAGAGAGAGAGAGAGAGAGAGAGAGAGACTTTTTGACTTTTGGTCTTGCTTTATTGAAACATTCTTAATTCATTTAAAACTCACCCCCCACTCCTAAAATAAATAAAAAATAAATAAAAATACACAGAAACCATCTCCTACAACCGTATATCCAAAACATCTTCCCCAGCAATACAGACAGCCCCCCAACAGACCATATCTCCTCAAACATCTCCACACATTTGATCATTTTATAGAACTCAAACTCAACCCTAAGGCGCGCAGAGACCATCCCATGAAACAGTAGTAAAGGGTCTGTTATCCCCCACCTTGACCCTGTTCCTCCTTGTTAGCCAAATAGCTAACTTTGCCTGAGCAAACAGAAAATTCAACAAAACACATTTTTCTTTCTCCTTACTCGAATACCTGTATCCCATTATAAACATCCCAACAGCAAAAACCACCCCCAACCTGTCACACAGACATTCCAACAGAGACATTAATGGCATTAACCTGGTGCACACAGAAAACACATGAATTACAGTTTCTTTCATTTGACAGAAAGGACACCCTGCCCAATTCCCGGATCAACCCGTGCCAACCAGCTGTTAGTGGCCAGGGCTCCATGAAGAACCCTCCACTGGAGGTCCCTGACCTCTTTGGTACTGGGGTTTGTAGAGCGCCCTCCATCTAAAACCCACCATACTCTCCGCCCCACATACCCCCTGCCACTGATGTGCCTTCACTCCTGTTAGGCTTCTAATGCTCCTCACCTTAACGCAGAGGTTGTAGAGGGCTTTACCTCCCACCCCTCAAACTCCCCAGGCTCGGAGTGTTAAAATCTAACAAGTCCTCCAGACCCCCTTGCCAGTCTCCAGTCTCTGCCGTCACCTGCAGTGGCGGCAACATTGGTGGCCCCTCTCCCTTTGGCCTCTCAAACACCCCCCTTACCGGCTCAGACAGTGCCTCCTGGACCTCCTCCAGGAATCTCTCCAGCAGCCTAAGAGACGTTATTCCTGTTTGTTGCGCCAAGACCTCCGGGGTTTTCCACCCCTCCTCTCCCAGCAGTCTCAGGTCACCCAGCCTTTGTAAACCCCCTGCCATCAGTTGCCTCTGCAGGGTGGCCGACTGAACCGATCTCAAAGGGATGGCTGGGTTGTGGAAGATGGGCTCCTCCCACACCCACTGCCCAGGCTCCACACCCCCTTCTCGTGTGGGCCTTAGCAGCTGCCAGGCCCTCAGCACCGCAGAGTAAAACTCTGAGAGACCTGCTGTACTCAGCCTCTCCAGCTTCATGAGGAACAGCTGCCGGTCCAACCCTAATCCGCCAGCTCTCCTCAGCAGCGCATGCTGGTTCCTCCAGCCAACATCAGTGTGGTACAGCAGTCTCTGCACCGCCTTTAGTCTGAAAGCAGCCATCCTGCTCTCCAGTTCCACCAGGCCCTGTCCTCCTTCGTGGACGGTCATGTACAAAACTGCTGCCTTCAGCCAGTGATGTCCCGACCAAAAAAGTCCACCAGCTTGCGTTGCAGGTCTGCAAGCAGACCGGCGGGGGTTGAGGACAGCCAGTTTATGCCACAAGGAAGATGCCACCAGGTTGTTGATTATCAGCACCCTCCCTCTATATGACACTTGGGACAGGAGCCACCTCCACCTGGCCAGTCTTGACACCACTGCCTGTGTCAGCCCCTCCCAGTTCTTGCTGACCCACCTCTCCGAGCCCAGGTACACCCCCAACACTTTAAGCCCTTCACAACCCCACTGCAAACCCCTGGAAGCAGAGGAGGAGCCCTATCCCCCATGCCCCACATAACAGAGCTTTGCTCTTTCCCCAGTTACCTTAGCTGATGAAGCTCCCTCATACACCTTCAGACTGGTCTCTAGTTCCTGCATATCTTGCCCATCCCTGACCATCACAGAAACATCATCTGCATATGCTGAGACTGCAATTCCTGTCACCACATCCATGCCTGTCCAGCACACTCCCCGCAGTCTCCTGCGTAGCAGTCCTAAAAAAGGCTCAATGGCTAGTGTGTACAGCTGCCCAGATAGAGGGCATCCTTGTCTAATGCCCCGTCTCACCCAGACTGGCCTACTGAGCCCCTCCCACCTTAACCATACATGACGCCCCAGCATACAACAGCTTCACACAGGTCACAAAACTCTTCCCAAACCCAAACACAGACATCGCATTAAACAGATACTCATGATCCACTCTATCAAAAGCCTTCTCTTGATCTAAAGAGACCAGTCCAAAGTTCACATTAGAACCTCTCGACAAGTCCAACATGTCCCTAATCAAGAACAAGTTGTCCGTGATTGAGCGTCCCGGTACACAATATGTCTGGTCCTTGTGTATTATAGAGTCCAGATGGGACTTCAGTCTGTTAGAGAGGACCTTGGCAAAAATCTTGTAGTCCGCACAGAGTAATGCCACAGGCCTCCAGTTCTTAAGTTCACACAAGTCCCCTTTTTGGGCAGGAGAGTCAGAGCCGCCCGACGGCAGCTCATCGGCAACTCTCCTACCCCTACGCATTCTCGCAACACGCAAAAGAAATCCTGTCCAATTGTTCCCCAGAATTTTTGTAAAATTCCACTGGAAGTCCATCAACCCCGGGTGCACGACCGGGGGACATCTGGGTTACTGCCTCTGCCAGTTCATGTGACAACAGAGGAATGTCCATTTCATCCCTCTGTGCCCGAGAGAGCTTAGGAGTCCTGCGAACAAGACCTGAGCACACATAGGATCACACATTTCTGCCCTATACAATTCAGTATAAAACTCCACAGTCCGCTCCCGCATCTCCCCCACCACAGAGGTCACCCGCCCATCAGACAGCCGTAGACAATGCATACCCTTGGCTTCACTGCTCTGTCTTTCCAAACCAAAGAAGAAGGAGCTGGGAGCATCCATCTCCTTGAGCATGGAGAACCTAGCTCTTACAAGTGCTCCTTTGCTTTAACCTGGAAAAACTGCCCAGGTCCCTACGTAATTCGGCTAAGTTAGCCTGGAGGCCTACATTGCCTTGCCCCACCATCTCTACCTCCATCTCACTAATACACCGCTCTAGTTCCCCCAACACTCTCCTAGCCTCTGAGGATGAGAGAGCTGTGTACTGTTGACAGAAAAGCCGAATTTGCACTTTCCCCACATCCCACCACTGACTCAGAGACTCATACTCCTCTCTTCGCTGCCCCCATCTTTCCCAAAAAGTCTGGAAACCTGAGCAAAAAGTGGCATCTTGTAAGAGCTTTACATTGAACTTCCAATAAGATGCCTGCCGGGGCCCTGGTGAAATAGACAGCCGAGCCATGGTTATGTGGTGATCCGAAAACCCCACTGGGAGAATGGTAGCACTCAGAAGCCTATTGCTCTGATTCCTGGACATGTAAAAACGATCAAGTCGAGCTGCACTCACCCTAGCCCCAAAAACCTTCACCCACGTATACTGTCTTGTGTTTGGATGTTTAGTTCTCCAAACATCCACTAGGTCAAACTGATTAAAGATGTCCCTTAACACTCCCACTGACACTGAATGAGGCTCTTCCCCATTTCTGTCTTTTGTAAAATCCATTGTACAGTTCCAGTCACCTCCGATCACCAGCGTCTCCTCAGGCGCTACTTGTGAGAGTTCCTGTCTAAGACTCCCAAATAGAACCCCTCTTTCTCTCCCTGTGTTAGGCGCATACACATTTATAAAGACAAAACACATGTTGTTAATTTCTGCTTTAACAACAAGCAACCTACCCCTACACACCTCCTTTGAGGAGCAAATTTTACAGCCAGACCCGGTGCAAAAAGGACTGCCACCCCTGCACTAAGATTTGTCCCATGGCTCAACACACTTGCCCCTTTCCACCAGAGCCCCCAATCAACTTCATTCACCACATCACTATGCGTCTCCTGCAGAAACAACACCTGTACTTGTTTATGTTTTACATATTCACTCAACACACTCCTCTTTCCCGCATCTCTGGCGCCATTTATATTGAGCGAGCCTACCCGAAGAGTCTCCATAAGAAGTGGGAGAAAAGCCAGCAGAGAAATAGACCAATAGCAAAGCTCAAAAAGCCCCAGTGTCAGTAAGAAATTAAACATTTAAACAGTGTCTGAAGGTAAACCTTTACGCACTGTTGTGACCCACTTCCTCAACCTAAACCGTTTCTTGGGTGAGAGGACACCATGCCCTCATTTCTCATAGCATGTTGTACTGATCTTACAAACTTTCTAGGATCAGGAAAAAAGCCTCAAGATTAACTTTTTCCCTTAGTCTCATTCAGGAACCTTGTCAGTTCTCTCAACGTGTACTTAGACCCCTCTGGTTGACTGGCTGTCAGCTCCGGGCCAATTGAAGAGGAGTCTGAAAAAATACCTCCTCATCCTCTTCCTCAGACTCACTTTCCTCCTCTTCTCTATCTCCCACCCTGACCACCTGCCCTTTCTCTCTGGTTAGGGCCTCACCCACAGCAACAGGCAACATTTCCATGGTGCCTTTGTCCACACCTTTTTCTTTTCCTCTTGACACCCTCCTCCTCCTCCCCTAATCTCTTACACTTCCCCACTATACTCTCCTCATCCACTAGAAAACCTGACTAGACGCAGTATCATCTGCACCACCCTCCATAGCATGACTAGGGCCAGCCTCAGCTACAACACCCTCCATAGCATGACTAGGGCCAGCCTCAGCTACAACACCCTCCATAGCATGACTAGGGCCAGCCTCAGCTATACCACCCTCCCATAGCATGTCTAGGCCCAGCCTCAGCTACCCCACCATCTCTAGCCTGACTAGACCCAGCCTCTGCTTCTCCACCATCTCTAGCCTGACTAGACCCAGCCTCATCTACACCACCATCTCTAGACTGACTAGGCCCAGCCTCTGCTGTCTGCATCTCCTTACCCCCTGCATTTTCACCTCGATTTCCCCCCCTTGCGCTCGTACCCTCCCCTTGTCTATGGCCTTTATGTGGGCACGCAAAGCTCTTGTGCCCCAAATCCCCACATTCAAAACACCGTAGACTATCTGTGCTGGCAAAACCTGCATAGAGCCCTTCCCCATGCCTCACTTTAAAATGCACATTTAGCTGTTGCTCATTATTGTTCAGAAACATAAACACTTGCCTCCTGAATGAAACAACGTGCTTAACGGCATCTGCCTGAAAACCTGCTGACAGTACACGGAAACCGCTAGCAAACTTACCAAAACGACTCAGCTCTTTCCTAATTTGATCATCCGTAATAAACGGAGGCAAATTTGCCACTACAACTCTTGTTGAAGGGGTAGAGAGAGGTGAAATTGACACCAACACATCCCTTACAAATATTCCGCTAGCAATTAGCCTACCGACCAAATTAGCTCTTTTCATGAACACAACAACAGCCTTGTTCATTCTAGAAGCAGAATGTATAAACTCAGCTCCTACCTGTTCACCGACCAGAGCAGAACCTCCTCCACCTTAACTCCGTTCTCAGGAACACACCTGAAACCATGCTGAATCGACAGCGTCTCTTGCGCACTAGGCTGAGAAGCCATTGCGCACACTATACCTTGCAACCCCGGAACGTTACTCTGTCCTCTTCCACCCTAACTTTGAAAAAAGAAACTTTGGATACCGCTAAAAACAAATATTGCATTAACCCTCCACCATAGAAAATAACATGTAAAGAAAAGAATAGAATCAAGAAAGTTAGTTAGGATAGAGCTTTCCACACCAAACACTCAAACTCCAAAAACACCCAGCATGCACCGAGAGAGAGAGAGAGAGAGAGAGAGAGAGAGAGAGAGAGAGAGAGAGAGAGGTATATCCATGAGAGAGAGAGGTATATCCCATGAGAGAGAGAGAGAGAGAGAGGTATATCCCATGAGAGAGAGAGAGAGAGGTATATCCCATGAGAGAGAGAGAGGGGTATATCCCATGAGAGAGAGAGGCAGGCATATCCCATGAGAGAGAGAGAGAGAGGTATATCCCATGAGAGAGAGAGAGGTATATCCCATGAGAGAGGTAGAGAGAGAGGTATCCCATGAGAGAGAGAGTATATCCCATGAGAGAGAGAGAGAGAGAGAGAGAGAGAGAGAGAGAGAGGTATATCACATGAGAGAGAGAGAGAGAGAGAGGTATATCCTATGAGAGAGCGAGAGAGAGAGGTATATCCCATGAGAGAGAGAGAGAGCGGTATATCCCATGAGAGAGAGAGAGGGGTATATCCCATGAGAGAGAGAGGTATATCCCATGAGAGAGAGAGAGAGGTATATCCCATGAGAGAGAGAGAGTATATCCCAGAGTGGTATATCCCATGAGAGAGAGAGAGAGAGAGAGGTATATCCCATGAGAGAGAGAGAGAGGTATATCCCATGAGAGAGAGAGAGAGAGAGAGAGAGAGGTATATCCCATGAGAGAGAGAGAGAGGTATATCCCATGAGAGAGAGAGAGAGGTATATCCCATGAGAGAGAGAGAGAGAGAGGTATATCCCATGAGAGAGAGCGAGAGGTATATCCCATGAGAGAGAGAGGTATATCCCATGAGAGAGAGAGTATATCCCATGAGAGAGAGAGGTATGTCCCATGAGAGA
>NC_068442.1:40214594-40407094 GCF_023373465.1 Oncorhynchus keta
AGAGAGAGAGAGTATATCCCCATGAGAGAGAGAGAGAGTATATCCCATGAGAGAGAGGTATATCCCATGAGAGAGAGAGAGAGAGAGAGAGCGAGGTATATCCCATGAGAGAGAGAGAGTATATCCCATGAGAGAGAGAGAGAGTATATCCCATGAGAGAGAGAGAGAGAGAGGTATATCCCATGAGAGAGAGAGGTATATCCCATGAGAGAGAGAGAGGTATATCCCATGAGAGAGAGAGGTATATCCTATGAGAGAGAGAGAGAGGTATATCCCATGAGAGAGAGAGAGAGAGAGAGAGAGAGAGGTATATCCCATGAGAGAGAGAGAGAGAGAGAGATATCCCATGAGAGAGAGAGAGAGAGATATCCCATGAGAGAGAGATGAGAGAGAGAGAGAGAGGGTATATCCCATGAGAGAGAGAGGTATATCCCATGAGAGAGAGAGAGGTATATCCCATGAGAGAGAGAGAGAGGTAGAGAGAGAGAGAGAGGTATATCCCATGAGAGAGAGAGAGAGGTATATCCCATGAGAGAGAGAGAGAGAGATATCCCATGAGAGAGAGAGGTATATCCCATGAGAGAGAGAGATATCCCATGAGAGAGGTATATCCCATGAGAGAGAGAGAGAGAGGTATATCCCATGAGAGAGAGAGAGAGAGAGAGATATATCCCATGAGAGAGAGAGAGGTATATCCCATGAGAGAGAGAGAGAGAGCGGTATATCCCATGAGAGAGAGAGAGAGAGGTATATCCCATGAGAGAGAGAGAGAGGTATATCCCATGAGAGAGAGAGAGAGGTATATCCCATGAGAGATGAGAGAGGTATATCCCAGAGAGAGATCCCAGAGAGAGAGAGAGAGAGAGAGAGAGAGAGAGAGAGAGAGAGAGAGGGTATATCCCATATCCCATGAGAGAGAGAGAGAGAGAGAGAGAGAGAGAGGTATATCCCATGAGAGAGAGAGAGCGTATATCCCATGAGAGAGAGAGAGAGAGAGAGGTATATCCCATGAGAGAGAGAGAGAGAGGTATATCCCATGAGAGAGAGATATCCCATGAGAGAGGTATATCCCATGAGAGAGAGAGAGAGGTATATCCCATGAGAGAGAGAGAGAGAGAGAGAGAGAGAGAGAGTATATCCCATGAGAGAGAGAGAGAGGTATATCCCATGAGAGAGAGAGAGGTATATCCCATGAGAGAGAGAGTATATCCCATGAGAGAGAGAGAGAGAGAGAGGTATATCCCATGAGAGAGAGAGAGAGAGGTATATCCCATGAGAGAGGTATATCCCATGAGAGAGAGAGAGAGAGGTATATCCCATGAGAGAGAGAGAGAGAGAGGTATATCCCATGAGAGAGAGAGAGATATCCCATGAGAGAGGTATATCCCATGAGAGAGAGAGGGGTATATCCCATGAGAGAGAGAGAGAGAGGTATATCCATGAGAGAGAGAGATATCCCATGAGAGAGAGGTATATCCCATGAGAGAGAGATATCCCATGAGAGAGAGAGAGGTATATCCCATGAGAGAGAGGTATATCCCATGAGAGAGAGAGAGAGAGAGAGGTATATCCCATGAGAGAGAGAGATATCCCATGAGAGAGAGAGAGGTATATCCCAGAGAGAGAGAGAGAGAGGTATATCCCATGAGAGAGAGAGAGAGGTATATCCCATGAGAGAGAGAGGTATATCCCATGAGAGAGAGAGAGAGAGAGAGAGGTATATCCCATGAGAGAGAGAGAGAGAGAGGTATATCCCATGAGAGAGAGAGAGAGAGAGGTATATCCCATGAGAGAGAGAGAGAGGTATATCCCATGAGAGAGAGAGAGGGTATATCCCATGAGAGAGAGAGAGAGATATCCTATGAGAGAGAGGTATATCCCATGAGAGAGAGAGAGAGAGAGAGAGAGAGAGGTATATCCCATGAGAGAGAGGTATATCCATGAGAGAGAGAGAGATATCCCATGAGAGAGAGAGAGGTATGAGAGAGAGGTATATCCCATGAGAGAGAGAGGGTATATCCCATGAGAGAGAGAGGTATATCCCATGAGAGAGAGAGATATCCCATGAGAGAGAGAGAGAGTATATCCCATGAGAGAGAGAGAGAGAGAGAGAGAGATATCCCATGAGAGAGAGAGAGAGAGAGAGGGGTATATCCCATGAGAGAGGTATATCCCATGAGAGAGAGAGAGGTATATCCATGAGAGAGAGAGAGAGAGAGGTATATCCCATGAGAGAGAGAGGAGAGAGAGGCATATCCCATGAGAGAGAGAGAGTATATCCCATGAGAGAGAGAGTATATCCCATGAGAGAGAGAGAGGTATATCCCATGAGAGAGAGAGAGAGAGAGAGAGGTATATCCCATGAGAGAGAGAGAGAGAGAGGTATATCCCATGAGAGAGAGAGAGTATATCCCATGAGAGAGAGAGGTATATCCCATGAGAGAGAGAGGGTATATCCCATGAGAGAGAGAGATATCCTAGAGAGAGAGGTATATCCCATGAGAGAGAGAGAGTATATCCATGAGAGAGAGAGAGAGAGAGAGAGATATCCATGAGAGAGAGAGAGAGAGAGAGAGAGAGAGAGAGAGAGAGAGAGAGAGAGAGAGAGAGAGGTATATCCCATGAGAGAGAGAGAGTATATCCCATGAGAGAGAGAGAGGTATATCCCATGAGAGAGAGAGAGAGAGAGGGTATATCCCATGAGAGAGAGAGAGTATATCCCATGAGAGAGAGAGAGAGGTATATCCCATGAGAGAGAGAGAGAGAGAGAGAGGTATATCCCATGAGAGAGAGAGAGTATATCCCATGAGAGAGAGAGAGAGAGAGAGAGTATATCCCATGAGAGAGAGAGAGAGAGAGAGAGGTATATCCCATGAGAGAGAGAGAGAGTATATCCCATGAGAGAGAGAGAGAGAGAGAGAGAGAGAGAGAGGTATATCCCATGAGAGAGAGAGAGAGATATCCCATGAGAGAGAGAGAGGTATATCCCATGAGAGAGAGAGGTATATCCCATGAGAGAGAGAGGTATATCCCATGAGAGAGAGGTATATATCCCATGAGAGAGAGGTATATCCCATGAGAGAGAGAGAGAGAGAGGTATATCCCATGAGAGAGAGGGGTAGAGAGAGAGAGAGGTATATCCCATGAGAGAGAGAGCCTATGGTATATCCCATGAGAGAGAGATATCCCATGAGAGAGAGAGAGGTATATCCCATGAGAGAGAGAGAGAGAGGTATATCCCATGAGAGAGAGAGAGAGAGGTATATCCCATGAGAGAGAGAGAGGTATATCCCATGAGAGAGAGAGAGGTATATCCCATGAGAGAGAGAGAGAGGTATATCCCATGAGAGAGAGAGGTATATCCCATGAGAGAGAGAGAGAGAGGTATATCCCATGAGAGAGAGAGAGAGAGATATCCATGAGAGAGAGAGAGAGGGTATATCCCATGAGAGAGAGAGGTATATCCCATGAGAGAGAGAGAGAGAGATATCCCAGATAGAGAGATGAGAGAGAGAGGTATATCCCATGAGAGAGAGAGAGATATCCCATGAGAGAGAGAGGTATATCCCATGAGAGAGAGAGAGAGAGAGGTATATCCCATGAGAGAGAGAGAGAGAGTATATCCCATGAGAGAGAGAGAGAGAGTATATCCCATGAGAGAGAGAGGTATATCCCATGAGAGAGAGAGAGATATCCCATGAGAGAGAGAGAGAGAGAGAGAGAGGTATATCCCATGAGAGAGAGAGAGAGAGTATATCCCATGAGAGAGAGGAGAGGGGTATATCCCATGAGAGAGAGAGAGATATCCCATGAGAGAGAGAGAGAGGGTATATCCCATGAGAGAGAGAGAGGTAGATCCCATGAGAGATATCCCATGAGAGAGATATCCCATGAGAGAGAGTATATCCCATGAGAGAGAGAGAGAGGTATATCCCATGAGAGAGAGAGAGAGAGAGAGGTATATCCCATGAGAGAGAGAGAGAGAGGTATATCCCATGAGAGAGAGAGAGAGAGTATATCCCATGAGAGAGAGAGTATATCCCATGAGAGAGAGAGAGGTATATCCCATGAGAGAGAGATCCCATGAGAGAGAGAGAGGTATATCCCATGAGAGAGAGAGAGAGAGAGAGAGAGGTATATCCCATGAGAGAGAGAGGTATATCCCATGAGAGAGAGAGGTATATCCCATGAGAGAGAGAGAGAGGTATATCCCATGAGAGAGAGAGAGAGAGAGAGAGGTAGAGAGAGAGAGAGAGAGAGGTATATCCCATGAGAGAGAGAGAGAGATATCCCATGAGAGAGAGAGAGATATATCCCATGAGAGAGAGTATATCCCATGAGAGAGAGAGAGAGAGTATATCCCATGAGAGAGAGAGAGAGATCCCAGAGAGAGGTATATCCCATGAGAGAGAGAGATATCCCATGAGAGAGAGAGAGGTATATCCCATGAGAGAGAGAGAGAGAGTATATCCCATGAGAGAGAGAGAGAGAGAGGTATATCCCAGAGAGAGAGAGAGAGAGAGAGAGAGTATATCCCATGAGAGAGAGAGAGGTATATCCCATGAGAGAGAGAGAGAGAGAGAGAGAGAGAGATCCCATGAGAGAGAGAGAGAGATATCCCATGAGAGAGAGAGAGAGAGAGAGAGAGAGAGAGAGAGAGGTATATCCCATGAGAGAGAGAGAGTATATCCCATGAGAGAGAGAGAGAGAGAGAGATGTAGAGAGAGAGAGAGGGGTATATCCCATGAGAGAGAGAGAGGTATATCCCATGAGAGAGAGTATATCCCATGAGAGAGAGAGAGGTATATCCCATGAGAGAGAGAGAGAGAGAGGTATATCCCATGAGAGAGAGAGAGAGAGAGGTATATCCCATGAGAGAGAGAGAGTATATCCATGAGAGAGAGAGAGGTATATCCCATGAGAGAGAGAGAGGTATATCCCATGAGAGAGAGAGAGAGAGAGAGTATATCCCATGAGAGAGAGAGAGAGAGAGAGGAGATATCCCAGAGAGAGAGAGAGGTATATCCCATGAGAGAGAGGTATATCCCATGAGAGAGAGAGAGAGAGAGAGAGAGAGAGAGAGAGAGAGAGGTATATCCCATGAGAGAGAGAGAGGTATATCCCATGAGAGAGAGAGGTATATCCCATGAGAGAGAGAGAGTATATCCCATGAGAGAGAGAGAGAGAGGAGGTATATCCCATGAGAGAGAGAGAGAGAGAGGTATATCCCATGAGAGAGAGAGATCCCAGAGAGAGAGAGAGTATATCCCATGAGAGAGAGAGAGAGAGGTATATCCCATGAGAGAGAGAGAGAGAGAGAGAGTATATCCCATGAGAGAGAGAGAGAGAGAGAGAGGTATATCCCATGAGAGAGAGAGAGGGGTATATCCCATGAGAGAGAGAGGGTATATCCCATGAGAGAGAGAGAGAGAGAGGTATATCCCATGAGAGAGAGAGAGTATATCCCATGAGAGAGAGAGAGAGAGAGAGGTATATCCCATGAGAGAGAGAGAGGTATATCCCAGAGAGAGAGAGGTATATCCCATGAGAGAGAGAGAGAGAGAGTATATCCCATGAGAGAGAGAGAGAGAGGTATATCCCATGAGAGAGAGAGAGAGAGAGAGAGAGAGGTATATCCCATGAGAGAGAGAGAGAGAGGTATATCCCATGAGAGAGAGAGAGAGGTATATCCCATGAGAGAGAGAGAGAGAGAGAGAGTATATCCATGAGAGAGAGAGAGAGGTATATCCCATGAGAGAGAGAGTATATCCCATGAGAGAGAGAGGTATATCCCATGAGAGAGAGAGGTATATCCCATGAGAGAGAGAGTATATCCCATGAGAGAGAGAGAGAGAGGAGGTATATCCCATGAGAGAGAGAGAGAGAGAGGTATATCCCATGAGAGAGAGAGAGAGAGGTATATCCCATGAGAGAGAGAGAGAGGTAGAGAGAGAGAGAGTATATCCCATGAGAGAGAGAGAGGGTATATCCCATGAGAGAGAGAGAGGTATATCCCATGAGAGAGAGAGGTATATCCCATGAGAGAGAGAGAGATATCCCAGAGAGAGAGAGGTATATCCCATGAGAGAGAGAGTATATCCCATGAGAGAGAGAGATAGAGGTATATCCCATGAGAGAGAGAGAGAGAGGAGAGAGGTATATCCCATGAGAGAGAGAGGTATATCCCATGAGAGAGAGAGAGGGAGGTATATCCCATGAGAGAGAGAGGTATATCCCATGAGAGAGAGAGATATCCCATGAGAGATATCCCATGAGAGAGAGAGAGAGAGAGAGAGGTATATCCCATGAGAGAGAGAGAGAGAGAGAGGTATATCCCATGAGAGAGAGAGAGAGAGATATCCCAGAGAGAGAGAGATATCCCAGAGAGAGAGAGAGAGAGAGAGAGAGAGAGAGAGAGGTATATCCCATGAGAGAGAGAGAGTATATCCCATGAGAGAGAGAGATATCCCAGAGAGATATCCCATGAGAGAGAGAGAGAGAGAGGTATATCCCATGAGAGAGAGAGAGAGAGAGAGAGGTATATCCCATGAGAGAGAGAGGAGGGTATATCCCATGAGAGAGAGATGTATATCCCATGAGAGAGAGAGAGGGGTATATCCCATGAGAGAGAGAGAGGTATATCCCATGAGAGAGGTATATCCCATGAGAGAGAGAGAGAGGTATATCCCAGAGAGAGAGAGATATCCCATGAGAGTATATCCCATGAGAGAGAGAGAGAGAGAGAGTATATCCCATGAGAGAGAGAGAGAGAGAGAGAGAGGTATATCCCATGAGAGAGAGAGAGAGGAGAGGTATATCCCATGAGAGAGAGAGAGAGAGAGAGATATCCCATGAGAGAGAGAGAGAGAGAGTATATCCCATGAGAGAGAGAGAGAGGTATATCCCATGAGAGAGAGAGAGGTATATCCCATGAGAGAGAGAGAGAGGTATATCCCATGAGAGAGAGAGAGAGGTATATCCCATGAGAGAGAGAGAGGGTATATCCCATGAGAGAGAGAGAGATATCCCATGAGAGAGAGAGAGAGAGAGAGAGGTATATCCCATGAGAGAGAGAGAGAGGTATATCCCATGAGAGAGAGAGAGAGAGAGAGAGAGAGAGAGAGAGAGAGAGAGAGAGAGAGAGAGAGAGAGAGAGAGAGAGAGAGAGAGAGAGAGAGAGAGAGAGAGAGGTACATCCCATGAGAGAGACAGAGAGGTATATCCCATGAGAGAGAGAGAGAGGTATATCCCATGAGAGAGAGGCTGTAGCTGAATATGTGAAATGCACCATCTGGGGGAGTCCAGAATGTCAGTGGCCTGCTGTATACTGTGAGGTCACTAGCGTAGCATGCAGGACACCCCTCACTTTTCTGTTTTCTGGATGGCAGCCAAACAACATACTTTGATTTTATTAGCCAAAGCACATGATCTGCCTTTGAGGATGACCTGGCTACTACCAATTTTAGACAATCCTCTGTTTTTCTTAGTTACTAATCTGAAACGTTCTTATGAAGGTTAATTAGAGCATATGCTGACAGTGGAGTGGATGTAGTTGTTTTTTTAAACCATACGGTAACATTGTGAGCTTCATTATTCAATTTGCTTCTTATGGCTGCAGGGGCAGTATTGAGTAGCTTGGATGGATAAGGTGCCCAGAGTAAACGGCCTGCTCTTCAGTGCCAGCTGCTAATATATGCATATTATTATTACATTTGGATAGAAAACCCTCTGAAGTTTCTAAAACTGTTTGAATGATGTCTGTGAGTATAACAGAACTCATATGGCAGGCAAAAACCGGAGAAAAAAATCCAAACAGTTAGTGGAAATCTGAGGTTTGTAGTTTTTGAGCTCTGCCCTATCGAATACACATTGGGATATTGGTTATGTTGCACTTCCTAGGGCTTCCACTAGATGTCAACCATCTTTAGAAACTTGAATGGGGCTTCTACTGTGATGTGGGGCCGGATGAGAGCTCTTTGAGTCAGTCGTCTGGCAGAGAGCCAGGTCCTGGTCATGCGCGGACCTGCGTTCCACGGCTTTTCTACAGACAATGGAATTCTCCAGTTGGAACGTTTATTGAAGATTTATAATAAAAACATCCTAAAGATTGATTCTATACTTAGTTTGAAATGTTTCTACGACCTGTAATATAACTTTTTGAAGTTTTCGTCCGACGTTCGGCTGGACCTGCATGAGCGTTTGGATTTGTGTACTAAAAGTAGCTACTTGGACATAAATAATGGACATTATCGAAGAAATCAAACATTTATTGTGGAACTAGGATTCCTGGGAGTGCATTCTGATGAAGATTATCAAAGGTAAGGGAATATTTATAATGTGATTTTTGATTTCTGTTGACTCCAACATTGGCGGATATATATCTTTTTTTTTCTGAGTGCCGTTCTCAGATTATTGCATGGTTTGCTTTTTCCGTAAAGTTTTTAAAAAATCTGACACAGCGGTTGCATTAAGAAGAGGTATATCTATAATTCCATGTGTAACACTTGTATTTTCATCAACATTTATGATGAGTATTTCTGTAAAATTGATGTGGCTATGCAAAATCACTGGATGTTTTTGGAACTAGTGAACGTAACGCGCCAATGTAAACTCAGATTTTTTTATATAAATATGAACTTTATCAAACAAAACATACATGTATTGTGTAACATGAAGTCCTATGAGTGGCTGTGTTTTTCTGTGGCTTGGTGGTGACCTAACATAATCGTGTGTGGTGCTTTCGCTGTAAAGACTATTTGAAATCGGACACTGGTGGGATTAACGAGATTACCTTTAAAACGGTGTAAAATACATGTATGTTTGAGGATTTTTAATTATGAATTATTATTATTTCTGTTGTTTTTAAATTTGGCGCCTTGCACTTTCACTGGCTGTTGTCATATCGATCCCGTTAACGGGATTGCAGCCCTAAGAAGTTTTAAGGGATCTACAACCCTCAGTATTTATCAGGATTAAATAGATCTTTGTTATTGTGTTGTCTAGTCTATAGCTAATCTATGACATGGCCCTATTTTTATATTGAACCTTTATTGTGACCGGGAGTCATGCTCAGACATAGGTCTCTTTTACAGATGAGCCATGCCCTAGGGTTTATCAGTGGCAAATGGCCTACACTCTTTAGGCCTTTTGGTTGGAGTAGCTATTATGATATTAGTTAAAGGCCTAATGCAGCCGTTTTTATCTCAATATCAAATCATTTCTGGGTAACAATTAAGAAATCTTACTGAAAGGTTTGAAACTCTCTTTCTTACGGATTCAGACAGGGAGAGTTTGAAAATGTCAAGTACACATTTGCCTTTTTAGGTTACCACCACAGTGACTAAGCCGTTAGTATTAAAGTTGCAAAAAGGAACCGTTTCTCTGTATCAAGACAGTCACGTGTACACGCCTCTCCACCATCCCACTTCCGAAACCTGACCGGTCTCAAACCTGGGTCCAGTGACTGTCAAACCAACACCTTAACCATTTCACCAAGAGGTCTTGACAAGGTCGCTCAGTGTTAGGTTAAGGCAGTGCTTCTCAATTATTTTCTGTTACGCCCACACCTAGGAAGAAGTAAACATTTCGCGCCCCCCAACTCTCTGCTGCGACTGTAAATAGTATAATTTGTCTATAAAATTGTTATAAGTACACCTTTGCATAACATTGTATCCTTATTAACATTAAAGAAAACAAAGAAAGAAAAAAGAAAGAAATATAGATCAACTTACAACAAATAATAACTTTATTAACATTGTTTTTTAGTCTGTAACAGAAAATACTTAACCTGTTGCAACGAGCAATCCCGTATCGGGGATCTTAAGTATAACCTCAAGCTCATTAGCATAACGCAACGTTAACTATTCATGAAAATCGCAAATGAAATTAAATAAATATATTGGCTCTCAAGCTTAGCCTTTTGTTAACAACACTGTCATCTCAGATTTTCAAAATATGCTTTTCAACCATTGCAAAACAAGCATTTGTGTAAGAGTATTGATAGCTAGCATAGCATTAAGCCTAGCATTCAGCAGGCAACATTTTCACAAAAACAAGAAAAGCATTCAAATAAAATAATTTACCTTTGAAGAACTTCGGATGTTTTCAATGAGGAGACTCTCAGTTAGATAGCAAATGTTCCGTTTTTCCAAAAAGATTATTTGTGTAGGAGAAATCGCTCCGTTTTGTTCATCACGTTTGGGTGAGAAAAAAAAACGAAAATTCAGTCATCAAAACGGCAAACTTTTTTCCAAATTAACTCCATAATATTGACAGAAACATGGCAAACGTTGTTTAGAATCAATCCTCAAGGTGTTTTTCACATATCTATTCGATGATAAGTCATTCGTGGCAGTTTTGTTTCTTCTCTGAATCACATGGGAAAATACATGCAGCTGGAGATTACGCACCAATGGAGGACACCAGGCGGACACCTGGTAAATGTAGTTTCTTATGGTCAATCGTCCAATGATATGCCTACAAATACGTCACAATGCTGCAGACACCTTGGGGAAACGACAAAGTGTAGGCTCGTTCCTGGCGCATTCACAGCCATATAAGGAGACATTGGAACACAGCGCCTCAAAAATCTGGCTCACTTCCTGTTTGAAGTTTCATCTTGGTTTCGCCTGTAGCATTAGTTCTGTGGCACTCACAGACAATATCTTTGCAGTTTTGGAAACGTCAGTGTTTTCTTTCCAAAGCTGTCAATTATATGCATAGTCGAGCATCTTTTCGTGACAAAATATCTTGTTTAAAATGGGAATGTTTTTTTATCCATAAATTAAAAGAGCGCCCCCTATATCCAAGAAGTTAAAGTGCATCAATTTACCTGAAATGTAAAAGAAAATTAAATTCTTATTTAAACTGTAAACATTTTTGACTATTTGATACTGAAAAATAAAATAAAATACAACAAATAAATAATAATACATTCAAATTGATCAGCAACATTAACTCAGGAGCACAATACAGTATATGAAACACTTTGACCTATAAAACAAAAATGAAAAAAAACTATTTGTGCTGATTTTTTAAAATCAAAATGAGGAAGTCAGGATTAATGGCTACAATGAGCACGTTTTGCAGAGCACAGCTTTCCGAAGCGGGGTTTGAAGTATGATACTGCAACTCTCAGCTCCTGCTCAATGTTTAGCTGGGACCTGTACTTGGTCTTCAGTGCAGCAACAGCAGAGAAGCCAGTCTCACAAAGATAAGATGTTGCAAAAGGAAGAAGAATGCCCATGGCCCTCTCCCCTAAGAGTGGATACTGCCCCTCTACACTCAGCCAGAATTCACTCAGTGTCTGTGATGTGAACCTCAGTCTCAATGTGGAGTCAGACGTCATAGCAATGAACTGGTCCTCTGCAGAGATGAAACCAGTTGGAGCTCGTGCATTGAAAGGATCTCTCACCCAGTCATATTGGGAACTGGTCCTCCTCTGCAGAGCTGAAACCAGTTGGAGCTGGTGCATTGAAAGGATCTCTCACCCAGTCATATTGAACTGTTTTCAGGGAAGTGCTTTTTAAAGAATCCCATCAGTGATGAAATATGCTCCTTAATATATGGAATCACTGAGGTGGCATCATAGTCTGTAGTGTCAACAAATTCATGCAGGTTCTCGAATGAATCAGTATTTCCTTCATCAAGTCGCCTGGCCCCATATTGCAAGCTTTCGAGTGAAAAAGCTGATCTTGTCTGTGACCTGAGGGAGGTGTTTATCTTTCCCTTGAAGCTGTAGAATTAGTTCATTTAGCTTTCCAAATATGTCACTCAGGTAGGCCAGTTTTGCCAGGAAGTTCTCATCACTAAATTTTTCTGCCGAGGTCATGATTGTGCTCCTGCTCCGAAAACATTCTTATCTGCTCTCTGAGCTCAAAAACTCGGGACAATACTTTTCCTCGTGACAGCCATCTTGCTTCACTGTGAAACAGCACAGCTTGATGTTCAGCTCCCATATCCTCAGAGATAGCAGAGAAGACTCTTGTTTTTAGTGGTCTGGGCTTTATAAAATTGGCTACACCTACAATGTCAGTCATAACCTCACTTAATTCAGAGGAAGGGTGTGATGCCAGTGCTTCTCTGTGTATAACACAGTGTGTCCACTCCGCATTAGGCGAGGCCTTCTTGATGAGAGCCCGAAGTCCTTTTCTCATCCCTGCCATGGTCTGTGCACCATCACTGCGAACGCCAATGCAGTTCTCCCACTTTAGCCCATTCTCAGTCAGGAAGCAGACCAGCATTTTGAATAGCTCTTCAGCTGTGGCTCTGATCCTCAGACAGGGAGTTTGTCATGTTAAAACGTACATAAGCGATAAACAAACAGTCTTTGTTGCTGTCAGTTTCTTCATCAAACTGTAAGGCAAAACGCTTGTCTTTGAGTTTATCTATCAGTTGTACTTTAAGGTCGTTAGCAATGTCATTTATACGTCTGGTGACAGTGTCATTGGACAGAGGGATAGTTTTTATTTTTGCAGCACTTGTGTCATCCAGCTTGACAGAGACCAGGTCTAATGCTGCAGGCAGTATCAGCTCCTCTGCTATGGAGTGTTTTTTTTTTAACTGAGCAATTTGGTACGCCACCTTATATGATGCTAACAGTGCTCGCTGGTTTACTGAAGTAGCATTCACAAAGCGGGACGATTGTTAGCAATATTCGGCACGTTTCCGCTTATCAGCGTGATTGGGGTGTAATGTCTTTAAGTGACGCCTTCATTTTTTTGGCTTCATGCTGTCCGCTGCCAACATTTTTAGACACAGTAAACATACCGGTCTTTCCTCTTCTCCCACCGTAGTCACAGTGAAGCCAAGTGCTACATACGCTTCATCATATTTCCTCTTCTCCCACCGTAGTCACAGTGAAGCCAAGTGCTACATACGCTTCATCATATCTCCTCTTCTCCCACCGTAGTCACAGTGAAGCCAAGTGCTACATACGCTTCATCATATTTCCTCTTCTCCCACCGTAGTCACAGTGAAGCCAAGTGCTACATACGCTTCATCATATCTCCTCTTCTCCCACCGTAGTCACAGTGAAGCCAAGTGCTACATACGCTTCATCATATTTCCTCTTCTCCCACCGTAGTCACAGTGAAGCCAAGTGCTACATACGCTTCATCATATCTCCTCTTCTCCCACCGTAGTCACAGTGAAGCCAAGTGCTACATACGCTTCATCATATCTCCTCTTCTCCCACCGTAGTCACAGTGAAGCCAAGTGCTACATACGCTTCATCATATTTCCTCTTCTCCCACCGTAGTCACAGTGAAGCCAAGTGCTACATACGCTTCATCATATCTCCTCTTCTCCCACCGTAGTCACAGTGAAGCCAAGCGCTACATACGCTTCATCATATCTCCTCTTCTCCCACCGTAGTCACAGTGAAGCCAAGCGCTACATACGCTTCATCATATCTCCTCTTCTCCCACCGTAGTCACAGTGAAGTGTAGTGTATCATGACAGTAGTGTAGTGTATCATCTCCACTATAATGAATACATGCTCTATTAATCTCCTCTTGACAAGGAAAGTGCTGCATATAGCTCAGGTTAATGTATGCAGCCTTCCTCACAAAATACATGAGGTTTTTAACTTGGTCAACATAAATAATATTCATATTTTGGCTTTGACTGAAACACATTTAGATGCATCTGTAAATGATGGGCAAATGAACATTCAAGGATATAGTCTACCGAGAAGGGACAGGAAAATGAATGGTGGGGCTGTAGCACTGTACATTCAGAATCATATACCCTTTAAGAGGAGGGATGACCTTAATGTATGTCAAGTAGAGGCACTATGGGCTCAAGTACATCTGCCTCACCAGGCACCCATATTGGTAGGATGTGTGTATAGACCTCCTAGCTCTAAGGTGTTCTATCTGGATGACTTATGCACTGGGTTTGACCAGGCCACAGATAGTAACAGAGATGTATTTATCTTGGGTGATTTTAATATATAAATTGGAAGGATCATAATAATTCAAATACAACTAAATTGATGAGATATGCTGAGAACTGTGGTTTGAAACAAATGGTTAATGACACTACTAGATCATCAACTAAGTTGGGTCACCGTTCAGACACATGCATTGATCTGATCTTCTGTAATACAAGCCAGATCAATGCCAGTGGACTGTACAAACCATCATATTGTGACCATAGCCATAAACACCAAGGTTCCAAAGAAACCCCCAAGGATTGTGGTCAGGAGTCATTTTAAAAGATTTAATCGTGAGCTATTTCAAAATTATTTGGCTGCTGTACCCTGGGAGCTGATTTATCTAGAGGTTGATTTAATCACAATACAGAATGTTTCATTTATTTGCTCACTGAGGTAATGGACCATCTCCATGGATTGATGATGAACTCGGTGAGGCTTTTTCTCAAAGAAATATGGCAAAAGTCTTAGCAGCCAAATCTAAACTAGAAATGTATTAACCGAATTATAGAACACTACGTAACTGTGCAGTTAAATTGAATTGTAAGAAAAAACATTATTTTACAAAAATGCTTTTATTGATTGTAAAAGTTATTGTAAAAAGTTATGGAATACAGTTAAAGGCTTATTTGGTACATTTATCTCATCATACCCATCTAGTGTGGAGGTTGACGGGAGAACAATAACAAAACTAGCTGATATTGCCAATCATTTTGCAGATTTTTTTTTACAAAGAAAATGAATTTACTGAGCTACTGTTCAATGGATTGATGATCATATTATGAGCAACAAAACCTGCTCTTTTAGTCTACAAATGGTGTCAGTAGAGGAGGTGTTAAGCCTATTGAAGCCATTACCCAATGGTAAACCTACAGGTTATGATCTTATGGACAATTTTTTACTTTGCAGATTGCAGCACCACTGAAATATATATTTAATCGGTTACTGGAAAAGGGGATGTTTGCAAATGTATGGAAGCATGCTAAACCATGTCCTATTCCGAAAGACAGCAAGAACCCATTACTCCTGACAATAGTCGACCAATTTGTCTACTTCCTTCACTCAGTAAGATATCGGAGGGTATTGTGAGCAGACAAATATGGGAGTACATTTAAAAGAAGGATCAGATTACAGCCAATCAGCATGCTGATCGCAAAAACCATTCCACTACCACTGCATTGGTTTACATGACTGACCAGTGGCTCAATGCTATGGATAATGGCAGGTTTGTGGGTGTACTATTTTTAGATTTTAGTGCAGCATTTGATTTAGTGGATCATGAAATAATTTTGACAAAATGATTATATTATGGTTTTAAGGAGGTAGCATTGAATTGGATACAGTCATATCTAACTATTAAGCAAATAACACAAGTATTAATTGAGTCGGGTGAATACTATTCTGTGGTCTGGGGAAATGCATCAGCAAGTGAAATTAGGATGCTGCAGATTGCACAGAACAAAGCAGCAAGGATTGTTTTAAGGCGGAGATATGGTTCTTCTGTTGTAGTCATGCCCAGTGCTCTTGGTTGGTCATCAATCAACAAGATCATTTTAAAAAACATGCTTTTTTTATTTCAAAATATACACAATTTAAAACAGCCAAACTCTATTCACAATAGTATTCAGTTGGAGAGACAAACATTCCGTAAATACTAGGAATATATTGTCCACCATCTATGTGTTATCCAGACAGAAAAGAGAAATAGGCAAAAGAACATTTCGATTTAGAGCAATAAAGAAATTAAATAATTTAACTGAGCAAACCAGAAACCTTTCAATATATACATTTAAACAATACAATTACATAGGAAAGTTGTGCTGGACTAAAGATTGATTCTTCATCTACCATCTTTTTAGACTGTTAGACTATTTATCTGGTCAATATCTCAGTGTATTATGTCTGTTTGTAACAGTGTGTTATATGTGAAAATGTGATCATATTATACATTGTATTTTAATGTTTAAGGACTCTTGGAAGATTAGTCCAAATGAGGACATAAAGAGATCCTAATCAAATCAAATGACTTATTAATTATTGTCACATGCTCTTATGTAATCCTATATAAAGACTTCAGAACAGGCAGAGGACATGCTCAAAATGTAATTTACATAACCATAGACCACTTAAACTCGTACAACACTTCCACTCACGGCTGCCCAAAAATAACTAACTGAAAGCCATGCCGCCACGAATCTTCACCTCCACCCTGGGAAACAGAAATATACCTTCACCATACCCCTTTTTTGGGAGAGTGTGATGATTGTACCTTTATTTTCAAAATATTGGTTACAAAAATGTTCCGTTATACAGTATTCGGATATGTACCCTAAAAGGTATCGACAGGTACATTGTGTGTTTAGATCTTTTTGTACCCGAGGGAAACAATACTGTACCCTAACCATACCCTTGTTTCTGTGAGTATATAGACTGATAAAGAGTCCACTCTCCACAAAACAGTCCTAAAATTAAGCATTATAAGCTGAACAAAAAACAGTTGCTAATGTTATAGCTAATGCACCTACACCTTATAGTTCATGAGCCAGAGATCAGGATATCTTTAAAAACATCTGGGGGGAATATACTGTCTCATAGTGTTATTTTGCAAGGTCTCTGTCCTCTAGAAAAGGCACTCTTCTCAATGTAATTTTGCTGATGGGGACAGAAATGTTTGACACTCCCGACTTACAGTTTACAATGTGTTATCTCTTTCACACATTTTACCACGAAACACAACGTTTCAACAAAAAGTAATTTGATATCAGACATTAGTCTGTGATTGATGTTCCTATGTTCTTCTGTCCTGTCCAGCAAAAGTCCCTGAGGGAAAAATGGTTGCTAGACGGAGCTGCTGGGTCGGAGCAGGACGAGGCCAAGAAACAGTTGGCGGAGGACGAGACCAAGCTCAAGGGGATGGAGGAGAGCATCATTAGGTACGTCTACAACCCAGGAACACTTGTGTACCTACTACCTTTATATGTTTCTAGATTCACTCTATATTTAGTTCTCCAGTCTTTAACCAGGCAAAACCTGCTCTTAACGTGGTCAGATTCTAATACCCTGTTCTCTCTATTTAATTTTTCCATGCCGGCTCTCTGGCATTGTGGCACAGCACATTTGTTATGGTTGAGACCCTTTTGCAACGTTTCTTTGAAACATTTTAACAAGACATAAGTTGTACTCTTAGCTGGAAAAGAGGACAAGCCTATCAGATGCTGCAAAGCACTCAATACCAGTTGACAAAAGTAGCCAGACTTAAGAGAGTGGGTGGGGAGGGGGTGGGGGGAATGGTGGAGGCAGTAATGGGGGTGCTCACTGGTGGAGAGACCAACGCAGACAACGTCTGGAACAGCACTCAATCTATCCAGTACAAAAAGGAGACCCAGTAGCCAAGAGACCCCCTCCACCCTTTCCACACGCACCCCCTCCCATCCTCCATCCAACCATTTTCTTTCTCACTCATAGCAAAACAGTGTCATCAATCTTCTTCTCTGGCAGTCCATTTCGCTGATTAAATTCCTCCGGGCTGCTGCAGCCCAGCCCTGGCAGAACGCTGGCGCTGGCTGGATGTATTGGGGCTCAGACTGGGGCAACACTGGCACTAAACTGTCACAACTCCCAATGAGCAACGGCAGCTAACAATGGCCGCTGTCAAGGCCGGCGCTAGGGAGAATACAGAATGGGATAATGCTAAGGAGAAGCTATTGTCCCTATCTGAAATGAACGCTTAATTCTGTTAGATAGGCCGTAGCCAGGAAGGCCCCAGTGAGGTTGTTTTGGTATTTAACAATATGAGGGCATTTAAAGGGATAGTTCATGGGTATTTCTCTTTTGCTCTGAGCAATTCATTTTAGATAAAAATATCAGTGTATCACCTTCCCAGGGAAGCTCGGTAGTTGGGTGTGATGGGCTGTATCTTCTGACTCTATAAAGCCCTCATTGTGTGCATAGTTGCCCAAAATAACAAACACTTTAGATAGACTAGACATAAATCCTAAACTGCTGTGGAATACTACATCAGGCTTGGAACACACCATGTCTGTGTGTGAATGATCACGTTTATCCCTTTTCTGCAGACTGGAGCAGGAACTGGAGGAGCTGGAGACGGGCGTGTCGGTGACCTCCACCGAAGAGAGTCTGACAGATGCAGCCAAGGTGGAAGAAGCCAAGACTGCCGACAACAAAGTGAGCCCCCCACCCCTGAGGGCAGCTGGACATCGCAGGTCCACTGGACACTGACACACTATTAGAGACACGAGTATTTGCCTAGGGTGTGTGTGTGTGTGAAGGGGGGGGGGGCGTGTGCGCGTGTGTGTGTGTGTGAGTGAGTGTGTTGGGGGGCATGTTTGAAGTAGGGGAGTGGGAATCGAGGGAAGGGGGGGCGGGTTGCCAGAGCAAGCCTTGGGTCATAAATGAAAACAAAAATCTCTGTGTGTACAGTAACTCCCCAATGTGATGGACTGACAGTGACATGTCCAGTTGAGCAAATGCCATCAGTAATATCATTAGTGACAGTCCGGATGGGCCTGGAGAGTCAGACACTGGGTCTGACAAGCAGTTTATGGGGAAGAGTTGATGACGGGAGGGGGGCTCTTGTCCAAAGGGGATGTTCATATTGACAGCACATACTGGGCAGCTTTTAGCATGGGGGTTTCATAGCAACGGCTAGAAAAGACGCTCTGTCTCTTCTGTCTCCTTCTTGAACTCGTTGGCTCTTTCCATGCTGGCACCGCTTTCCTCAAAGGGAAAGTTATTATATAATGTGGCATCTCTTTCTACCTCAGTCGTTTTTCTTGCTTCCTTGTCGGACATTGTTTTTATGGCATACCTCAATGGAAAATATATTCCTTCCCTTAAACTAGGTTTTCAAAGAAATATTTTAAATATGTGACACAATGTTCATTGATTATGAAGCTATGGTTTTAAATAAGAGTGTCTCTTCAAGAAGCAAATTCAATACCTCAAAACTGTGGGTTGTCAGGAGAACTTGAGTGGCGCAGCGGTCTAAGGCACTGCATCTGAAGTGCTAGAGGAGTCACTACAGACCCTGGTTTGATTCCAGGCTGTATCACAACCGGCTGTGATTAGGAGTCCAATAGGGCGGTGCACAATTTGCCCAGTGTTGTCCGGGTTTGGCTGGGGTAGGCTGTCATTGTAAATAAGAATTTGTTCTTAACTTGCATCAAACATAATTTAAAAAATCTATACTGTTAAATTCATTGTTTTTGGAATGGCCAATTCTCCCTGACTGTCAAGCTTTTTTTTGTGTAATAGTTCTCAAAGATTATATGATAAAAAATATATTCTGTAGGTTAATTATCTTTTCTACATACTGTATATCTGGTTTTAGTCATTTAAGTTTACACTGAAAGCAATCAGCTCAAAGTATCTAGACATTTCTAGACACATTATAGTTTTCTGGGTCAGCTGATGGTACCTTGCTAGAGCCGTCAGAGACGCAAAGAGACATTTCTATACAAATTATTTCAGGGTTTTTTATGCTATTGAAATGCTTTCTGAAATTGAAATACATTTTCGGGGTGGAAAAGCACTAGTGAACTGAGCTCTTGAATTAAATTAATTGAGTCAAGTTTAGAGTAGAGGTGGAATCCCAAGCATATGTGTAGTGCAATTAAAACTTCTTCAGGATCGGTGTTTCCCCTGCGGGACGGTTGAGCTAATGTAGGCTAATGCAATTAGCATGAGGTTGTAAGTAAGAGGTAGCCTAGTTGACAGCAGGTAACCTAGTGGTTGGAGTGTTGGACTAGTAACCGTAAAGGTTGCAAGATCAAATCCCCAAGCTGACAGATAAAAATCTGTCGTTTTACCCCTGAACAAGGCAGTTAACCCACTGTTCCTAGGCCGTCATTGAAAATAAGAATGTGTTCTTAACTGACTTGCCTAGTTAAATAAAGGTAAAATAAAAAAATGAACAAGAACATTTCCCAGAACATAGACAGATCGGATATTGTCTGAAAGCTTAAATTCTTTTTAATCTAACTGCACTGTCCAATTTACAATAGCTATTACAATAGAATAATACCATGCTATTGTTTGAGAGTGTATAGTTTTGAACATGAAAAGTTATTTCTTAAACAAATTAGGCACATTTGGGCGGTCTTGCTACAAAATTTTGAACAGAAATGCAGTGGTTTCATTGGATCGGTCTAAAACTTTGCATGGACACTGAATCTAAATTGCATCTGGGCTGGAATAATACATTATGGCCATTATGGTACAAGAAAAATAAAAAATACATGTTTTTTTTCTTTGTATTATCTTTCACCAGATCTAATGTGCTATATTCTCCTATATTCCTTTCACATTTCCACAAACTTCAATGTGTTTCCTTTCAAATGTTACCAAAAATATGCATATCCTTGCTTCAGGGCCTGAGCTACAGGCAGTTAGATTTACAAAAAAAAGGAACATTTAAAAAAAGGGGCCGATCCATAAGAGGTTTACCATTAGACCTTTACGTCAATCAAAGTATATTACCCTAAAATATGAATATTACTACAGGATGCATCCAATTTAAAAGTACTGCAATAAGAATACAATTATCAAGAGTGCATACCATAAGCCTTCAAAATGGCCTTGTAAGGATTTTTTTTTTTAAATCAAAGTAACATAGCATACACTGCAACTATTGCGATACAAAGTATAGCCAGGAGATTGCAACGACAATGACTCAATAAACGGAGCAAATCAACTTCATGATATCCTACCTAGGTTTCAATAACCCCCAGCGTTTAAGTAGCGTCACCCTAGTGTCCAGAAACAATAGAAACTAAAGGCATACAGCTTCACACACATTATCTAATCAACACAACTCAATCTAAATAAATGTGCCGCTCCCACTTTGGAATGAATACCGTCCAGCGAAACAGTTTAGTACCGCAACTCTGAAAAGAGAAATCCATAACGTATCCAATACAGTGTGTCGTGTCAAAATGTACAGCTCTTTATGAGCTATTGAAATAATACAAATGTGATAATTAAATTCATACAGTTACATGTATTTATGTCAACTCCATTTGAATCAGCTTTCGCTTGTGATTTGAATCATCATGCTGTGCCTTGGCACCAGCAAGTCACCGTCACAAGGGTCACCATCTCTCATTCTATACGCCCTACAACAGTTTACATTTTTACTAGCATATAAGCATGATTTGATACTGTATATTCTGTGTTTGATCATGTGTTTTTTGGGTTTGATCATGTCTTTTCTGGGTTTGATCATTAGTTTTCTGAGTTTGATGCTCTATGATGAATGGATTAAAAAACTGTTCTCTCTCTCTCTCTCTCTCTCTCTCTCTCTCTCTCTCTCTCTCTCTCTCTCTCTCTCTCTCAGGCTCCTGCAGGCACTGTTCAAGGTAACACATCTTCATTCACACCTTATTCCTCACCTTTTTCACCTCTTTTACAAGTCTGTTGTGTTTGTCTCTCTTTCTCCCTCCCGCTCTCATTCTTATCCCACTTCCTTGTTCGATGACCACTTATAGAGGTCAAGGAAGTGCTCAAAGTGCACAACAGCCCTCGTCTGGACATGTCCGGAGGTGCATCAGATATAATGAGAACAGGTGAGTCTTGGTACCCTGTAGATCACATACTGAGACACAATGTAGAGCAACATCTTAGAGAAATGCTGTTTTCAACCTATTTTTCCTTTTTTTCCAGTCTTGAACATACAGTACCAGTCAAAAGTTAGGACACACCTACTCATGCAAGGGTGTTTCTTTATTTGTACTATTTTCTACATTGTAAAAAAAATGCGAAGACATCAAACTTATGAAATAACACATAGGGAATCATGTAGTAACCAAAAAAGTGTTAAAGAAATCTAAATATATTTTATATTTGAGATTCTTCAAAGTAGCCACCCTTTGCCTTGATCACAGCTTTGCACACTCTTGGCATTCTCTCAACCAGCTTCATGAGGAATGATTTTCCAACAGTCTTGAAGGAGTTTCCACATATGCTGAGCATTTGTTGGCTGCTTTTCTGGTCTAATTCACCCCAAACCATCTCAATTGGGTTGAGGTCAAGTGATTGTGGAGGCCAGGTCATCTGATGCAGCACTCCCCTTGTTCAAATAGCCCTTACACAGCCTGGAGGTGTGTTTTGGGTCATTGTCCCCCTAAATGCAAACCAGATGGAGTGGCATATCTCTGCAGAATGCTGTGGTACTGTAGCCATGCTGGTTAAGTGTGCTTTGAATTCTAAATAAATCACAGACAGTGTCACAAGAATAGCACCCCCACACCATCACACCTCCTCCTCCATACTTCATGGTGGGAACAACACATGCGGAGATCATCCGTTTGCCTACTCTGTGTTTCACAAAGACAGCGGTTGTCCAAAAATCTCAGATTTGGACTCAAATGACAGATTTCCACCGGCCTAATGTCCATTGCTTGTGCTTCTTGCCCCAAGCAAGTCTCTTCTTATTATTGGTGTCCTTTAGTAATGGTTTCTTTGCAGCAATACGACCATGAAGGCCTTAATAACGCTTTCTCCTCAGAACAGTTGATGTTGAGATGTGTCTGTTATTTGAACTCTGTGAAGCATTTATTTGGGCTGCAATCTGAGGTGCAGTTAACTCTAATGAACTTATCCTCTGCAGCAAAGGTAACTCTGGGTCTTCCTTTCCTGTGGCGGACCTCGTGGGAACCAATTTCATATAGCGCTCAATGGTTTTTGCGACTACGCTTGAAGAAACTTTAAAAGTTCTTGACATTTTCCTGATTGACTGACCTTCATGTCTTAAAGTAATGATGGACTGTCATTTCTCTTTGCTTATTTGAGCTGTTCTTGCCATAATATGGACTTGGTCTTTTACCAAATAAGGCTATCTTCTGTATACCACCTACCTTGTCACATCACAACTGATTGGCTCAGATGCATTAAGAAGGAAAGAAATTCCACAAATGAACTTTTAACAAGGCACACCTATGAATTTAAATGCATTCCAGGTGACTACCTCATGAAGCTGGTTGATAGAATGCCAAGAGTGTGCAAAGCTGTCATCAAGGCAAAGGTTGGCTACTTTGAAGAATCTCAACAAAACAAACATGTTTGGTTACTACATGATTCCATGTGTGTTATTTCATAGTTTTTATGTCTTCACTATTAATCTACAATGTAGAAAATAGTAAAAATAAAGAAAAACCCTTGACTGGTATCGTAGATGCCTCTTAACATAGATCTGAGTACAACATCTGATGTCAGCTTCATATAATTTTGTTACATTAATGGTTTTTCTAATAAAAAACAGTGATTACCAAATACTCATTGACATTGATAGATATTACAGTGTTAGAGAATCTCACATTAACCCATAACCTAAATCTTAATTTTGCACAAAATGGCATTGGCACCCAACTGGATTGGGCACATAACAATTCAACAATCTATCAATTTTAGTAATTTAGCAGACGCTCTTATCCAGAGCGACTTAGATGAGCAATGAGGGTTAAGTGCCTTGCTAAAGGGGAAATCAACAGATTTTTCACCTAGTCAGCTCAGGGATTCAAACCAGCACCCTTTTGATTATTGGCCCAATGCTCTTAACCACTAGGCTATCTGCTAAATCAATATGTAACTCCTCAGTGGATCTCATTATTATGAACACAAGCAGTTTGAATTGCCAGTCAGTAGCTTCTTAATAGTGCTCTCAGGAGTATCACATTTAATCTAACACGTCATCAAATCATCATTTTGATGACAGTTTAATTGAATGACAGCAAAATAGCTGAATACTTGGCAATTTACCCAACTGTCATACACAACACCTCAGTATAGCTCAGGATATTGTAATCACAGTTACAAATGGCTGGGGACAGCTTCATCTCTTCTCTAGGGGGCTTTTCAGCAGTATCACACTGGGGCCCTCCTTCCTCCTCCTCCTTCTCCTTATATGTGGGCCTCTGTCCCCTTTAATTAAACATTGACTTTCATCAGCCTCACAGTAGCCCTGAAAGGAGAGAGAGGGATTCCACTGAAGGGCTATACTCCACAGTGAGGGAGTGACTAATGAGTTATTTTACTTCTTGAGCCCAGGTCACCATACAACTTCCACCTAGAGAACCCTTTCTGAGCAGGGGGGTGGAATGGGGGGTGGAATGGGGCTACTTATTGTTTCATCAACACCTGCTGGGATTAAATGCAAATTCTCGATGCTTTCCTGGATTGGTTTGTTTTGGTAACATTTTGGTGTAATACGGACATCATATAACAGCTAAATAACTATAAACTAAGAAAGGAACATAGTATGATCACCATACCCTGTACATACTCCGCTCCCTGCAGGGTCTCAGGGGGAGTTGGGATATGCATGAAACACATTTCCGTTACACTCTTGTACAAGTGTCAATCCACAGTGTGTAACAAGACACATATAAACACCACCCACATTATGATTATTATAAACAAATAATAGATATACTGTCTAGCAGCTAGAAACGTTGATAAGGAACAATACAATGCAAGGGGACTGCAATGTGTGATCATTATAGAGGGACTGTTATGGGGGATCAATTTAGAGGAACTGTTATAGGGGATCAATATAGATGGACTGTTATGGGGGATCAATTTAGAGGGACTGTTATGGGGGATCAATATAGAGGGACTGTTATGGGGGATCAATATAGAGGGACTGTTATGGGGGATCAATATAGAGGGACTGTTATGGGGGATCAATTTAGAGGGACTGTTATGGGGGATCAATATAGATGGACTGTTATGGGGGATCAATATAGAGGGACTGTTATAGGGGATCAATTTAGAGGGACTGTTATGGGGGATCAATATAGAGGGACTGTTATAGGGGATCAATTTAGAGGGACTGTTATAGGGGATCAATATAGATGGACTGTTATGGGGGATCAATATAGAGGGACTGTTATAGGGGATCAATTTAGAGGGACTGTTATAGGGGATCAATATAGAGGGACTGTTATGGGGGATCAATATAGAGGGACTGTTATAGGGGATCAATATAGAGGGACTGTTATGGGGGATCAATTTAGAGGGACTGTTATAGGGGATCAATATGGAGGGACTGTTATGGGGGATCAATATAGAGAGACTGTTATGGGGGATCAATATGGAGGGACTGTTATGGGGGTATGAAGGGACTGTTATGGGGGATCAATATAGAGGGACCGTTAGGGGGGATCAATATAGAGGGACTGTTATAGGGGATCAATATAGAGGGACTGTTATGGGGGATCAATTTAGAGGGACTGTTATGGGGGATCAATTTAGAGGGACTGTTATAGGGGATCAATATGGAGGGACTGTTATGGGGGATCAATATAGAGAGACTGTTATGGGGGATCAATATGGAGGGACTGTTATGGGGGTATGGAGGGACTGTTATGGGGGATCAATATAGAGGGACCGTTAGGGGGGATCAATATAGAGGGACTGTTATAGGGGATCAATATAGAGAGACTGTTATGGGGGATCAATATGGAGGGACTGTTATGGGGGATCAATATGGAGGGACTGTTATGGAGGATCAATATAGAGGGACTGTTATGGGGGATCAATATGGAGGGACTGTTATGGGGGATCAATCTAGAGAGACTGTTATGGGGGATCAATATGGAGGGACTGTTATGGGGGATCAATATAGAGGGACTGTTATGGGGGATCAATTTAGAGGGACTGTTATAGGGGATCAATATGGAGGGACTGTTATGGGGGATCAATATAGAGAGACTGTTATGGGGGATCAATATGGAGGGACTGTTATGGGGGTATGGAGGGACTTTTATGGGGGATCAATATAGAGGGACTGTTAGGGGGGATCAATATAGAGGGACTGTTATAGGGGATCAATATAGAGGGACTGTTATGGGGGATCAATTTAGAGGGACTGTTATAGGGGATCAATATGGAGGGACTGTTATGGGGGATCAATATGGAGGGACTGTTATGGGGGATCAATATAGAGAGACTATTTTGGGGGATCAATATGGAGGGACTGTTATGGAGGATCAATATAGAGGGACTGTTATGGGGGATCAATATGGAGGGACTGTTATTGGGGATCAATTTGGAGGGACTGTTATGGGGGATCAATATAGAGGGACTGTTATGGGGGATCAATATAGAGGGACTGTTATGGGGGATCAATATGGAGGGACTGTTATGGGGGATCAATATAGAGGGACTATTATGGGGGATCGATATGGAGGGACTGTTATGGGGGATCAATATAGAGGGACTGTTATGGGGGATCAATATAGAGGGAATGTTATGGGGGATCAATATGGAGGGACTGTTATGGGGGATCAATATAGAGGGACTGTTATGGGGGATCAATATAGAGAGACTCTTATGGGGGATCAATATGGAGGGACTGTTATGGAGGATCAATATAGAGAGACTCTTATGGGGGATCAATATGGAGGGACTGTTATGGAGGATCAATATAGAGAGACTCTTATGGGGGATCAATATAGAGGGACTGTTATGGAGGATCAATATAGAGGGACTGTTATTGGGGATCAATTTGGAGGGACTGTTATGGGGGATCAATATAGAGGGACTGTTATGGGGGATCAATATGGAGGGACTGTTATGGGGGATCAATATAGAGGGACTATTATGGGGGATCGATATGGAGGGACTGTTATGGGGGATCAATATAGAGGGACTGTTATGGAGGATCAATATAGAGGGACTGTTATTGGGGATCAATTTGGAGGGACTGTTATGGGGGATCAATATAGAGGGACTGTTATGGGGGATCAATATAGAGGGACTGTTATGGGGGATCAATATGGAGGGACTGTTATGGGGGATCAATATAGAGGGACTGTTATGGAGGATCAATATAGAGGGACTGTTATATTGGGGGATTTAGCAGGGCTTTATCCAAAGCTGTTACAATTACAGTCATGTGGATGCATACATTATGGGGGATCTATGAGGGACTGTTATGGGGGATCAATATAGGGAATCAATTTGAGGGACTACCCTGGGGTTCAATATAGAGGGAGCGCCATGCAATCTGTTATGGAGGATCAACTGAGCTACAGAAGGACCAAAAGGGATCGATATGGAGGGACTGTTATGGGGGATCAATATAGAGGGACTGTTATGGGGGATCAATATGGAGGGACTGTTATGGGGGATCAATATAGAGGGACTATTATGGGGGATCGATATGGAGGGACTGTTATGGGGGATCAATATAGAGGGACTATTATGGGGGATCGATATGGAGGGACTGTTATGGGGTATACATTTACATTTGAGTAATTTAGCAGACTCTTATCTAGAGCAACTTACAGGAACAATACGGTTAAAAGGCACATTGACAGATTTGTCACCTTGTCAGCTCAGGGATTGGAACCAGCAACCTTTTGCTTACTGGCCCAACACTCTTAACTGCTAGGCTACCTGCCACCCCATGATACATGCCATATCTACCAGTTCCATGATGTGAAAAGGGTGTACTGTAGTACCTGAATGTGCTGTAGAACCTGCATGTGCTGTAGTACCTGAATGTGCTGTTGTACCTGAATGTGCTGTAGTACCTGCATGTGCTGTAGTGCATGAATGTGCTGTAGTGCATGAATGTGCTGTAGTGCATGAATGTGCTGTAGTACCTGCATGTGCTGTAGTACCTAAATGTGCTGTAGTACCTGAATGTGCTGTAGTACCTGCATGTGCTGTAGTGCCTGCATGTGCTGTAGTGCCTGCATGTGCTGTAGTACCTGCATGTGCTGTAGTGCCTGAATTTGCTGTAGTGCCTGAATTTGCTGTAGTGCCTGAATGTGCTGTAGTACCTGAATGTGCTGTAGTGCCTGAATTCACTATGTGTGGGTGGTAAGGTACATAGTCACGTGGGAGGAACTATTTTAATGACGGACCACTTGGGTATTTGATCACAGCTAAGTACTCATAGTTAAGTACTTTTAAGAGAAGACAAAATCAATGAGAATACCATACAACTTGTTGCATTCTCTGAAGTGATTTGGTATACTGTATTTCATGTCCTCTATTTGTTGTCACTCTCAGGTGTGTTTCTGTACTGTATTTTCCCCTAACATTTGTCTTCTGTCCTAATCTTCACAGTGATCAACTGTCTGTCTCTGTGTTTGTCTGTCTGTTTGGGTGTGTGTATGAGTTTGTGTGAGTTTGTCTCTTCGCCTGCATGTCGGTCTGTTCTTATTCATTCCTGCAGACATTCGATGTGATTTGTGACTAAAGGGGTTAAAACAAGTAGAGTAGTGCTTGAATGTGAGAGAGAGATGGTATACTGAGTATTCAGTTCTCACAGTGGAGATACCCTATATGTAGTTATCCTCAGACGATGCAATGTTGCCTAGGCAACGCAGCTCCGCCGTCGTCATGCCAGCGTTAGATTCACACACAGTGTGCACATCACGACAAATTATAGTGTTGCTTTCAAAAAAGCTAAGTAGCTTCACAGTGTCAGCTGTGGCCTAATAGCATAATTATCCAAATGAATTTTGTACATGCTTTCTTTGAAGGAAAAAGGAAACCGCACACTGCTCTTGATAGTACGTTTCCTTATTAAAGATCAGTGATACTATCAAGAGCAGTGTGCGGTTTCCTTTTTCCTTCATCTTCTTCAACTGTTACCATGCACCTGCAAAAAAGATTGCTCAGATGTGCGAGTGCCTTTTGACTTTTGAAGTACATGCTTTCTTAACAACCTGGTGTGCACGAAATTCTGCAAACATATGGCTCACTTTTCCCATCCAGTATCTACCCCAGTCAAAGGAATATCATGAATTGTAGTTATGTTTACTTCATGTGTTTTGGTGTTACACGGGCATACTGATTTGGTGGCTAGTGTTTATTTATTTCACCTTTATTTAACCAGGTAAGCTAGTTGAGTTCTCATTAGTGTAGATTGATTTAGTATGGCTTTTAGTGGAACATTGTAGCATTGTTGTGTAGAGTGGTTGTCTTTAAAACAAATTACAGTACAAACGAAAGAGAGAAGGGGAGAGAGAGAGAGAGAGAGAGAGAGAGAGAGGCTATGTAGTGTGTAACATATAGATGTGTGGGATGACTGTGAGTGTGTGTGTGTGTGTGTGTGAGAGAGAGGACAATTCTGCAGGGCCCTAACATCTCCTCTTGTTGACACCCAATGCAACCAGCGATGTACTCAGTAGAGATCACCGTTGAGAGGGACAATGTCACGGGCGAGACTAAGGTGTTGTCCACCAACACCCTACTGCCCATTAACCTCTCTGGGCAAGGGGTCAAGGTGTATGAGGATTACCAGAAAGGTGATTTCCCAACGTGATTTCAACAGCAAAAGGAGACACTCAGCTAAGACATGCACAGTGAATGCCTTTACGAGAAGTGTTAACAGCTATGACTTTATCACTAAATATTTTATGTACAAGAACAAATTGATAACAGTAATATCACAAGATGGTAAACGTTTTCTCTGAAGATTAAGATATTATCTTGGATAAGTCTACCTAAAATTATAGTTATTACAGACATTGCTTGTTTGATCGTAGCCAATTAAAGACAGGCTACATCTTGTGGTTCAATAAACTTCAGAATGTATTTTCACTTTATATAAAAGCTTCTTTATACTCTGTCTCATATAATGACTGGCGTGAATCTACTCATTGCCAGTAGATATTTTTTTTACTTAATTTTACTTCTCGTGAAGCAAAAGAACTACATACAGGTGTAGGATGTTAATTGGATCACCCTGTTGCAGGAGACCTTTCCAGAAATGCAGGAAAGGTTTCAATACGAGTGTATTTGAGGCTTCTGAAGTTTGTCATTTCCACTTAGAAATTTCAGACTTGATTTTCCCTTATGAAAATGTATTTACTCTTTCAAAAATGTATATTCATTATAATCCACATAATAACTTACATTTCCTATTGATGCATTATTACTTTCCTGCTGTAGCAAACTGGCTGAAATTAAGACTCGACATCTGTAATTAAGCATAGTATGACAAAGTGTTGCAGGGTGACCAATAAATCCATCCCTACTTATAGACCTGGTTTTAAGCCAATAACTCTACTTCAATAGTTATATTTGTGAATGTGAACTTGGGCTATTATGTATTGGTTCAAAACCCATTTCAAGTGGTCCTGTTGGTCTCCCTGTAGCTGTTTTGGTTCCCCTGTTGGTATTGGGCATGACCCTTCACTAGTATTATCAGATCAGTGATTATTGCTTCACTGATGGAGGCATTTAAAAAAAATTGAACAGGGTCTATCTAGTTCTCCATGCTCTCATGAGTCTCTTCTGTTAGTGACACGTCTGTCGCTCTCCTTTCTCTCTCTCCATCTCTCTCTCTCTCGTAGTGGTACACGAGGTGAACGGGGAGAACGGGGTCCACCAGCTCAGCGCCAACGAGGTGGACGAGCTCATCCTCAAAGCTGATGAGTCCATGATGAGCGACGCCACCAATACTGAGTTGGCTGCCGAGCAGCAGACGACACCCAAGAAGGAGATCACAGGCATGGAGGCCAAGGCAGGTGGCGCTAGTCCCCAGCCAGGTGGAGGCGAGATGGAGGCCAGCGCCGAGAACCCCGTCACTATGGTGTTCATGGGCTACCAGAGTGTGGAGGACGAGACGGAGACCAACAAGGTGCTGGGCCTGGAGGGTACCGTCAAGGCCCAGCTGGTGGTCATCGAGGACGGCGAGGGCAAGAATGTGACGGTTGGGCCCACTCCAGCCACCGTGACCGTCACCGAGGGAGGCGCCAAGGAAGAGCAGTCTCCCCCACCCAACGGCAGCGCCGCTGACCCTGCCAAGACCCCCCAGGAAACATCCTCCGCAAAGGAGAAAGGGGGTGAGCCAGAGGGGGGTACCACTGAGTTAAACAACAAGGAGAAGCAGCCTTGCAAGTGCTGCACCATCATGTGAGCAACTGTTTGTTGTGTGGCTGAATTCCCCCCGGAACTTGACTTTTCAAGGAGAAATGACAAACTAACAACAACCATAACGTCATGACAACCAACAAACCCCTCCCCCCACCCTGAAAAAAAAGGAATACATGTTCTTTATCTTCTGTTGTTTCCCGACTTCGTTTGAAGTATTTCATCATCATCTCATCGTCTCCTTTCCTTCTTTTGACCTTTTTTATTATTTCAGGTTTGGTTGTGCGAAAGAAGAGCAATCCCTACCTCCTCACACTTTGAGATTTCTGAGGGAGAGAGGAGATAGAAAAGGAAGGATAGAAAGAGAGGGAGGAAGGGGTTTGTTTACTCACCCAGCATTGTCCAACAAGCATTTTTTTTAAATGACATCTCTTATACACCACCATGAATTGTGTAATCTTAACTTTCTGTATGATGGACAGATATATCTCTATGTATCTCTGTATATACATTGTTTATTTCAAAGATATATTTATTTGACTTTTTATTTTTTGAAAATGCCCTTTGGAAAGTGTTTTTGACAGAAGCATGGTATTCATTGTTTTTTTCTGTCCTGTGCTATAGCATTTTAGATAAAAACGGGGACATGATGGAACACTTGGAACATTTATGTTAGAACATTTTATTGGATTTTGATTTCCAGAAAAAAAAAATGTTTTACTTTGGAATGTCTGAGACAGACACAACACTGATATATGGGATGTCTGTGACAAACACAACACTGATATTTAGAAGTGACATGCAATGAGACGTCAGTGATATTGATGACATCGAAGTACTGTGTGCGTGTGTGTATGAGCATGCATGAGTGTGTGTGCTGGTTTAAAATGACCTCATTGGTCCTTATATCATCCTACACTACACTACCCACAATCCCCATCACCTATTTTCTTTCTGGAAGAAAAAACAATCCATGCAATTCTTTTGTGATTTCCCTGCAACCAAATCAGCTACACTAGTTCGACAACACTAATATTGAATTGAATAACATGTGTGAAGGTCATTCATACCGAAGCTTGAGACTGATGAAATTAATGCCCATCTGTAAGGCTTGATGTTTGTGTGATTCGCCCCCACTTAACTACATTATCCAGAATACCACTGCCCCTTTAATATAAATAATGTTGCTTACAGCTGCCTTTGTGGTAACACTAACTACTTTTCATTAACTCATTGACATAATCCTGGCTCCTGATGTTATGACCTAGCAACTAACAGCTGGGTTTTGAAATAATGGTCGGCGTGGACAGGCCCTTCCAATGTCCCGAAGATTTTCAGCTGGATATTAACTACTGTGGAATTGGTGCATGGAGCATAATCTGTTGTTTTAAATGACAGCGCATATCCTACCAAACTGTGTTGCAAATACTGCAAGAATTTGCTCCATTCAGACATTAAGGAAGAGTGACATTTGAATGGGGGTCGGGGTCATATATTTCCCCCAGAGTCTGTGTGGGAGGAGATTCATTATAAGAGTATTTGGTTTTCTGTTTTCCTGTTTGAACTCTACTGTCAGGCCTTGGTTTTGTCATTTGTCAACGAAACCAAAGAAAACCGTTCAAATAGGCCTATTTTTCATTGTGTATCTATCACAGGAGGTTGGTGGCACCTTAGTTGGAGAGGACGGGCTTGTGGTAATGCCTGGAGCGGAATCAGTGGAATGGTATCAAATACACCACACACGTGGTGTCCATGTGTTTGATACCATTCCATTTGCTCGGTCCCAGACATTATTATGAGCTGTCCTCCACTCTGCAACCTCACTGGTATCTATCGACATGTGAGGCAAAAAGCAGGGAATTTCAAGAAGAACATTCCAAGAAGTTTTCAGAATCCTTTCCTACCCTCCTCTGAGTGGTCAATTTTGCTCCAAATTTGGTGTTTTTTTCAGAGAACAATAGATGTTTTTGCAGTGTGGCTACATTTGAACAGCTGTGTTTTACTTTCCCTTGGCTTGTGTGTGTTTGTTAGCTGCAGCTATAGCATTCTTTACATCTTGCCATTTTGGAGCCAAATTTCCAGCTAAGCTGAGGGTCATGTTATCATTGTCCAGTGTATTTTCCCCAGTGGTGAGTTGAGTCAGTTGAGTTGGATTAGGTAAACTAGGAGTCAGAACTCAGTGACACGCTCATATGTAACCGTGGTCCAAGTGTTATTATTCGCATCCGAAATAAAACAAACATTTTGTTTTCAAAGATGGTCTGCATTATCTTTAAGTGAGTCCAAGAAGTGAGCCAGAGGTTTGCCAGCTTTGCATCATGTTTGCCTATTCCTCTTTTAATATTGTTCCATGTGTATTTATACCTTTCCATTAATATGTATAGAGCTCTATATGTTATTTAAATAGTGAATGTCTTTGTGAGGGTTCAAATCAAGAACATGAGGGAGAATAGATAAAAAATAACCAGGTCTGATAAGCCTTGTCAAAATTATGCTGGAGAATCCATTGCACTGGTTAGAGCGTTGGACTAGTAACTGAAAGGTTGCAAGTTCATATCCCCGAGCTGACAAGGTACAAATCTGTCGTTCTGCCCCTGAACAGGCAGTTAACCCACTGTTCCTAGGCCGTTATTGAAAATAAGAATTTGTTCTTAACTAACTTGCCTAGTTAAATAAAGGTAAAAAAATGATCATGTAAAATATATTATGAAATAATATTCTTTGCCAATCCCCTTCAATCCCACTTCCTCATGTGCATTCAAAGGGGCAGGGCAATCATTGATAGGCCGACAACATCCTCCAATATGCTGCTCAGCATCCTGCAAGGAGCATAAAAAGCTGACACAGTGAAATGTGCGTTACTCTATAGGAGTGGTCCCAACCTTTCTCGGTTACTGTACTACCAACTGAATTTTGTTCTGCCCAGAGTACCCCTGCAGTACCCCCTCATGTGCATTTTACCAGTAGGCCTATGGTCGCATGAGTCTTCTCAAGTATCCTCTGTGGATAGGCCAAGTGGTCCTAGTACCGGTCCTATCACTGCTCTATAGGACAGTCACACTATCTGTAGTGTTGGTCTAGAATACTTTCAATAAAAAACACTGACTTCGAATTCGCTTAGGCATTGCTGACGACCAGTCCTTGTCGACTAATATTCCCACACTGCTGGATCCAAATCTATGCAAGAACTCCCATTCATGAAAGCTGCCAACGTCAGCATCAGCAAAATCATCATATAGTTTTAGCATTGAGGACAAGCAGCAGCACTGATAAGAGTTCATCAGTATATCACAAAGGCCAAGCATTGAACCATGCCCATCCTTTCCTTTGCAAAAGATGATCCTTTTTTATTTCCTAAATATCTGCTTGCTAACAGTTTGCTAACAGCATAGATTTGGTTTGTCAATTTCAATTTGAACGGTGGAAAGAAGATTTCATATGTTGTCACTGCCAACATGGCAGCACATCACATGTTGGGATGGATACATGTGGGTTTTGTGGTGCTAAATCATTGATACTGTTATATCTGACAGCCACAGTTTAGATATTATTTTAGATATACATTTCTGCAGCTTGTGTTTCAAGAAAATCACTGATATTTCTATTTACAATAGGAAATAGTGTCAGCAAGAGTCATTTTCGAGGCACACCTCAACAAGGAAGTGTTTAATCAGTTAAATTCCAAGCTTATTTGAAGCAACAACTAGGTGTTCTGTTTTTAAAGTTTTTCTTTTAGGATAACATGCAACAGTCATCTCAAAACTGAAAAATGTGAACAGTCATACATCTCTTTGTTCTAACACAAACATACTGTACAAATGCACTTACTGTAGGGTGGTCAAACTGAAAGCCATAGTGTTCTTGGTGGAAGAAATCGTCCATACCATTAGAGTCAGAGAGAACATTGGTGACCATAACCTAATCAAATTTGTCCATCCACAATGAAATACGGTGACACTTAAGTTAAAAAAGGACTTACATAACACCTTCATAACATTTCTTTAGAGGAAAGAATTACATGGCACTTTGAGAGGGACTTGGAAATCAACGACACTGTGTTTAATTTAGTCTGTTCTATTCACACCGTTCATTTTGCTGCCTTCAACAACTTTGAGCTTGAAGGTTAACGAACATCAATATCAATGAAGGATAATGAATGCCAATTATGTTCTTATGAAGGGTAATGATTGCATGGACATCTCCACTAAAGTGCAGATCCATCCTACTGAGCAGTGGGTAGAATTTACTCTTAACCACTGATGCAGGGTCAGATTTGATTTTATCCCTAATGGCTAAGGTTAGGATTGGGAGCTAGGTAATCTGATCCTAGATCTGTGGTGAAGGGTGACTTCTGCCTCAAGCTCGTTTTGAATACCCAATACATCTCCTTCCTCTGTCTTGCTGAGCTTGGTGTAGCAGCAGAGGCTTGTCGCCCCTGGCAACCACTGTCTGCACTGCCAGCGCCATGGTTACCTCATGACTCTTGCTCTGCAACAGCACTCCCCTGTTGGTTCTTATCAATATTTACATTCCATTTCCGACTTCTCTCTCTCTCTCTACACACCCCCAATGCCTTGTAGTCTGGCCCCTGGTCAGGCATCTTTTTTGTAAATGTATATATAAGCATCTACATATAAATGTCTGTCGCTCTCTCGTCCTCTTGTGTAGACTCCTAGATCTTTGTGCTCATGGCAGTCAGTCAGTGAAGGGCCCAGGTAATAGAGTGGGTGTCAACACACTGCTGCTCTTCTTATGCTTTTGTAGTTGCCAAGGTCGGCTTTCTCACAAACTGGAAAGTGCTGTAGAGGAAACGACAAATAAAAATGTGACGTGCTTCAATGGTCTGTCTCGGTCTCTCTGTTTTCTTTCTGCGTTTTCTCCCTCCGTCTTGAAATGTGTTGTCTCCTTAGTCAATACAGATGAAGGTGGGTGCTGGTGTGAGTGTGTGTGTGTGTGTCTTTAGCCTCAGTTCTTAGTTTAAAGTTGTAAGGCTCTCGAAGGCCTGCATTGTGAAATCCTCACAGTTCCTTCCTATGAACAAAGGTTCTGTCCACCTATTCACCAAAATGAAATGTTTTTACACTGCTAATCTAAGACCTGCTGCAACATTGTTATAGCCATTGTCATTGACACAGTGACCTGGCTACACAGTCACTGTTGGCAGAAGTAGGATTGTGTGTGTGTGTGTGCGTGTGTGTGTGTGTGGGGGGGGTGCACGGAATGCTCCTCTTTTGTTTGGCGCTTTTTGATGGTCAGCAGCATTCCAACGCAATTATCAGCAACACACACATGGCAGCTGATGGAAAAAACTAAGGAGCAGTCACGCCACCCCTCCCCCACAACAACTCTTAAATTCTTCAGCACTAGCAGCTTTGATGGACAGGGGTTGAGGGGGGTTGATGGAGGGGGCGAGTGACAGATACTGTGTGGGGGGGAGGGCCTTGGGGGGTGAGGAGGGTTACAGGGAGGGGTTTGGTCAGGGCCAAACCCAGGACCAAAACACCAGTGGAGCCCGGAAGACCCAGCTCTTAGGCCTGACACACTGGAGGCTATGAGGGGGGCACAGATCCAGACGGTGCTAGATTATGTGCCTGAGAGGAGCCGGGGGTGGAATGAAGAACACCTGTTGGAGAACCCAGAGGTCTAGGAGGGGAGGTCTAGAACCGGGAGGTGAGTTACAGAATGGGGGGGGATTACTGAGGTATGGAATGGAACTACTCTTCTTACAATCATGTAAGGAGAGAATTTTTCTCCATCTATGTAGAATTCTTAATTGAATTTTCATTTAGAATATTGGGGACTTTTTGTATTTGTATTACTGTAATTAGGGATCACCATTGGCTGCTACCAAAACAGCAGCTATTCTTCCTGGGGTGCAAACACATTAAGGCACTTACATCACACATAAAACAAAAGATAAAACAGTACATCATATAAAATTATTACACCACTACATATTTACAATATAAAATGTACAATATCACCATACAACAATATTACAATGTAAGTGTATGTAGAGTGTGTGTGTTAGCGCAAGTGGCTGTTCCACTGGATGTCTTAAGGTGTATGCACCAATTTGTAAGTCGCTCTGGATAAGAGCGTCTGCTAAATGACTTAAATGTAAATGTATGTAAATGTGTGCGTATGAGTGTGTCTCTACCTTTGTGTGTGTCTCTTCACTGTCCCTGCTGTTCCATAAGGTGTATTTTTACCTGTTTTTTAAAATCTGATTCTACTTGCTTGCATCAGTTACCTGATGTGAAATAGAGTTCCATGTAGTCATGGCTCTATGTAGTACTGGGTGCCTCCCATAGTCTGTTCTGATTGTGAAGAGACCTCTGGTGGCATGTCTTGTGGGTTATGCATGGGTGTCTGAGCTGTGTGCCAGTAATTCAAACAGACAGCTCAGTACATTCAGCTTGTCAACACTTTTGACAAAAACAAGTAGTGATGAAGTCAATCTCTCTTCCACTTTGAGCCAGGAGAGATTGACATGCATACCATTTATATTAGCTCCCCGTGTACTTTTAAAGGCCAGCTGTGCTGCCCTGTTCTGTGCCAATTGTAATTTTCCTAAGTCCCTCTTTGTGGCACCTGACCACACGACCAGACAGTAGTCCAGGTGAAACAAAGCTAGGGCCTGTAGGACCTGCCTTGTTGATAGTGTTGTTAAGAAGGCAGAGCAGTGCTTATTATGGACAGACTTCTCCCCCATCTTAGCTACTGTTGACAGTTTACAATCCAGGGTTACTCCAAGCAGTTAAGTCACCTCAACATGCTCAATTTCCACATTATTCATTACGAGATTTAGTTAAGGTTTAGGGTTTAGTGAATGATTTTTCCCAAATACAATGCTCTTAGTTTTGGAAATATTAAGGACAAATGTATTCTTTGCCATCCATTCTGAAACGAACTGCAGCTCTTTGTTAAGTGTTGCAGTCATTTCAGTCGCTGTAGTAGCTGACATGTATTGTGTTGAGTCATCCATATACATAGACACACTGGCTTTACTCAAAGCCTGTGGCAGGTCGTTAGTAAAGATTGAAATAAGTAAGGGGCCTAAGCAGCTGCCCTGGGGTATTCCTTATTCTACCTGGATTATGTTGGACTCTTCCATTTAAGAAAACCCTCTGTGTGTTGTTAGACACGTAACTCTTTATCCACAATATAGCAGGGGCAGTAAAGCCAAAACACATATGTTCTTCCAGCAGAAGACTCTGATTGATAATGTCAAAAGCTGCACTGAAGTCTGACAAAACAGCCCCCCACAATCTTTATATCATCAATTTCTCTAAGCCAATCATCAGTCAAATGCTTGTTAAATGTCCTTCCCTATAAGCGTTATGAGGTGTGTTCAGTGAAAGTTTGCAGTAATCGTGGCTGAAAAATATTAGCCTGCAATACAGGTTTGGGTGAAGAAACATACCAAGTGTACAAAGATATTGAAACCTTTCAATATGCTGATGTAAGAAGGGCTTTAGAAATACATTTGATTTGATTTGATTTCAAGCGTGTACATTTTTTAATTGCCAAATGAAGAAATAATAAAATATTAAAGACAATAAATAACCAAAATAGGTAACCATCAGTTTCACCAAAATGTTTGTTTAATCAAGAATGTTTTATAGTTAAAACAAAAAAAGAAGGCCCTCAATCTCATCAAATGTAATGTTCTGTCTCCTCTCTCTCTCTCTCTTCTCAGAGGGCCTGAGTTGAACTTGATTGCCCCCTGCACCTAGCCTTGGATCCTGTTACATAGAGAGCTGCCGAACACATTTACCAACACGCTGTAACATACACTCTGCAGTATGTTCAAGTACACCCCTCCTTGGCAGGTGCTGTGTAGCAGCATGGAGCATGAGACCAAGGTAAGACAACCCTTACCACAAACACAAAAGACAAAATGACCGTTGTGGTTGAAACAAAAGAAAATCCTGATTGCAGGCTACCAATTTGTTTTGCCTTGACATCATTCTAGATGTTGCCTCATTTACCAACAATCAACAGTTTTGGTTCTTCATTGTTTGAGTTTTTTGCACCACCACCATTACAGCCTAGAATATTATCATGTTGTCCATGCTTTTGTGCAAAAACTACGCCGATCATCATTGACTTAAAAGCAATTTTGGACAAATACATCTCAATAGTGCCCACTTTAATATCTGTCACATGTTACATCTGTCACGCATTTGATTCCTAGAAGTTCAGTCATAGGAATATAAAGTAGATATGCCTCTACAATCACAAACATGTATTTTCATTAGTAAGCTAAAATGAGATCCATAGGTCTTCATTCAGAGTGATAAAGTTGATTGAAATACTGTAATGATTAGTGTACATTCACATGCCAGCCACTAGAGAGCAGTAAACATATTCTCAGTCTGAACATCCCCATTTCTCCAAACTGCTCTGAATCTGATTCTAAATGGAAAGTCCTCTACTACCTACTTTGGCTTGGGCCCAAAAATGTTATCTTATTTTGGCCGTGTCTTAAAACTTTGAAGTAGTTTAATTTCCTCAATAAACACTGATTTATCATTGATTTATCTGAACTGGTCAGGTGAATGAATTATTTAGGGGATGTCTCCCACCTCTCTGGTTGTTCATATCAATGGCTGAATGAAGGTGGTTATAAGAAACAATTGATCAGTATCTATTGTACTACCTGGGTTTAATCACATAAACCATAAAATACATTTTCTTTAAGTGGCGAAAAAACTATAGCAATCAGAAGTGGCATGGAGGTATAGAAAGGTACATTTGAAAAGGTGTATGTTTTTTTTGTCTTACAAGTCAATCACAAGTTTCTTTCCCTTAAGCTTTCTGAACTACTGCAGACCTGGCCCTGCCTGATGTCATGTCCAGCCCCTGTTGAAGTGTTAGTGTCTCTTGACAAGAGTTCGTGGCAAGACTGATAATGATGATGCCTCAGTATTTGTAAACTGTGTTCTTTTCTGTTCTTGCTTCCTTGTGAGACTGGTGATAGTTAAAGGGAATGGATACGTTTCCATAACACCGCATATCAAGTCATACCAGTGGTCATGAAGGGAAGGAGAAGCTTCTGTTGAAAGCACTCAACAGGAAATTACCTTACTCATTCGCTCTGGTCAGGGTTCTCCAACTCCAGTCCTGGAGAGTTGCTGGGTGAGCAGGCTTTAGTTTCAGTCTAGCACTAATTCACCTGTTTCATATGATCAACTAATCATGGTCTTCAGTTTGGACCACAGGTCATTTATTCAGATGTGTTGATGCTGGGATGGAACAAAAGCCTGCACACCCAGCAGCTCTCCAGGAGTTATGGAGACTACAGGAGGTTAGGGTTGCTTCTCTTAAAGAGGTTGTCTGAGGTGGGAGGGAGGACTCAGAGACCTTACCAGAATATTCTGTTTTCTCACACACAACAAAACCACTCTAGGGGCTCTATTCCATCCTTATGCGTTAGCGCAGACTGCAGTTACGGTAAATGCTGGAGATGCCTGATCAATAGGAAATGACCTTTACATATCTAGCGTGTTATCTGTAACACTTCAGCGATAGAGATTGAATGGAGCCCCTACTTTACTTTATTTGAGTACACAATTGTTTATAATAAGAGGGATCTCGGTTATCTTGATTGATGATTGGCCTTGGAGAGGTTTAAAGGTTTCTCTCCTACCTCCAGTTATTGATGTAGCGGTCTGTCAGTCTCATGTAATTTTCCCTCTTCTGTGAGAGGGTGGGACTCCAGTAGTTTACATGACATTGGCTGAACTTTGCCTGTGCTGTAAGGTGCTCAAGAGACCGTAATATATATATAGAGTGAGAGCGATAGATAGAAAGTGGGAGACAAGACATCAGACAGAGAAGAAAAACTGTTTGTCTTGGTCGCTGTATACCGCTTATGGTAGGATTCATTACTTATTTTTTCTAAAATTATGTACTGTACAGTTTTCAGGTCAAATTCAATGTATTTCAACAGCATTATCACTACTTACAATACAGATATAGGATGTTAATTTGATCACCCTGTTGCATAACTTGCCTTCAATACAGGACATTTTACACTTAGTGTATCTGAGGTTTTCAAAGGTTTTGAAGTTTTCAGACTTGATTTTCCCTTATGAAAAATGTATCAACCCCTAGTAAAAGTGTCCATTAATTATAATCCACATTATTATTTACATTTCCTGTTGTTGCAGGATTATTTTCCTGCTGTAGCAAACTGGCTCAAATTAAGATCCTATATTTGTATTTTTCCATACACTTTTATTGTGGTGGCACCTTGTATGCCCCTGTCTCTGTAGCGACACAACCTATACACACTCCAGTACATTGTTCCTTTACTAAATGTTTTTTGAATACTAGAGCTTTAATGAGAAGTTAGCATGGATGTCCTTCCAAGACACATTAACTGGTTTGACATCTGCATGGTCAATAGACATAAGCTGTAGTAGCAGTAAGTGGGTAAAATGACCCATGCGCTGTGATAATTGTGTTGTTTGCTCTATGACCTGAAAATTCATATGCCTTCCGACCGTGATATATAGGCCTAAAGGCCGAGACAACAAGAAGACACAGTGGCAGAATAAATTCAACCACACCTTCCTTTTATCATAAAACCTGTCCAGTGAAGTCCAGAAAGCATATTGTATGTACAGTAACAGACAGTTACATGACCTACAGCAGGGTCAAGCAAGTTAATGTTTCCTACATTTTCGGATCACTAAACAGCTATTGATTTAGAACCATAGAGAGTTACCCCAAGTCGCAAAGAAAACAGGAGCTGCCTCCACTATTCCAGCACCATTTCAACTTCAACATTTCAACATCATCAAATCACCTCTGCTTAGTCTAATGGAGTGACAACTAAAAGATACCCCAAAAAGTCTAGTCCAATCAACGTAAGCTAATATGATGTGGCTGTCCATGGTTCGGATTTCTGTGCGCTTGTGTATGTGTGTGCGCATACGTGCAAGTAGAAAAACATGTTGACTCATCCTACTTGTAGAGAAACGCCAATACCATCCTCCTTTATTTCATGTTGACGAAGCTGTCTATCACTCTGTCATACATTAAGCACTTTTATTTTTTGCTGTCCTAGGCTACCTGGCTAAAATGCTTGCTTGCTAGCCTAACTTACATTCATTGGCAAAGTTAGCTAGTTAACATTAGCCTTCTACATCTAGCTACATTTTTAACTTCCATCCTCTCAGGCCAGGGGAACAAAAATGTATGAATTAATGGTTGGATCAGAGAATTAAGTAAAAGCACAAGTGCAAATCCCTATCTCCATCCACGACTAATTTAGGAAAGGGCCTATTTTAGCTAACTGGCTAGCCAGCCAGCGGAGGCCAACAACACAACGAGATGCAACAATTCAAGTTTTTCTGTCAATGATGTATGCTCCCAATGGAATTTGATAGGAGTGACGCCAAATCTAAGTTGGCTTCCCTTCAGTGGTATAAAGTACTTAAGTATTTGTGTTTTGGTATCTGTACTTTACTATTTATATTTTTGACAACTTTCACTTTTACTTCACTACATTTCTAAAAAGAATAATGTACTTTTTACTCCATACAGTTTCCCAGTTTAGTTTCACGCACTTATCAAGAAAACATCCCTACAGTACTACCTGATCTGGCGGATTCACTAAACAAAAACACTTAGTTCATAAATTATGTCTGAATGTTGGTGTGCCCCTGGCTATCTGTAAATTTAAAAAACAAGAAAATCGTGGTGTCTGGTTTGCTTAATATAAGGAATGTGAAATTATTTATACTTTTACTTTTGATACTTAAGTATATTTGAGCAATTACATTTACTTTTGATACTTAAGTATATTTAAAACCAGATACTTTTAGACTTTTACTCAAATAGCATTTTACTGGGTGACTTTTACTTTTACTTTAGTCATTTTCTATTAAGGTATCTTTACTTTTATTCAAGTATGACAATTGAATACTTTTTCCATCACTGCGTTCCCTTGACAGTTTTTTTTTTTGTTGGTGAGCCAGGACCATTCACAGTTGAGCTTGCTCAGTTTAGCTCAATGCTGGTTGGCACATTTGTATACTTTTTTTGCTTAATGCTTGCGGGCTTCCCTTGCCTGTCATACTCGTTTGGACCAGACAGCATCAGATAGATGGCCAACACATAGAGAGACGGAGGGGCGCTGTTTCGCTCGCTCTGTTGCTTTCTCCTGTGAGATACATTCAGCCTCTTGCGAATTGAAGGAAAATGATAAAACATATATACATTTTTTTGTCCGTTTTTTGGGGAAGCCTGACTTCCCATGGCATCCATGAATACACACCACTGCTGCAGGGTATGACAACGTTTCTTTTAGTATTTCTTTTGGACAGTCATTGAGTAAATGTATCAGAATTGAATAAGTCTAAAGGTTATAATAGGGACGAATCTGTGGTGAAATCGTCATTGCCCTTTTATACTTTTATACTTGTATTATCTTGAGTCTTTACAACTTTACAACTTGACTTTGGCCTTAGCTAATCCATGTCACAATGGGGTAATTTGTTGACAGGGTAATGGGGTCATTTGTTGACAGGGACTAATGTAAGTTTGTGTGCGGGCGCGCGCACGCACGCACACACACACACACACACACACACACACACACACACACACACACACACACACACACACACACACACACACACACACACACACACACACACACACACACACACACACACACACACACACACACACACACACACACACACAGTGCCTTCAGAAAGTATTCATACCCCTTGACTTATTCCACATTTTGTTGTGTTACAGTCCGAATTCAAAATTGATTAAATAGATTTTCTGACCCATCTACAAACAATACCCCATAATGAAAACATGTAAACAATCTATTGAAAATGAAATACAGAAATATGTAATTGACATAAGTATTCACACCCCTGAGTCAATACATTATAATCACCTTTGGCAGCGATTACAGCTGTAAGTCTTTCTGTGTAAGTCTCTAAGAGTTTTGCACACCTGGATTGTACAATATTTACACATTATTCTATTAACAATTCTTCAAGCTCTGTCAGATTGGTTAATGCAAGACAACCATTTTCAAGTCTTGCCATAGATTTTCAAGCCGATTTAAGACAACACTGTAACTAGACCACTTGGGTCATTTTGGTAGCATCTTCAGTGCATATTTGGCCTTGTGATTTAGGTTATTGTCCTGCTGAAAGGTGAATTAATCTCCCAGTATCTGGTGGAAAGCAGACTAAACCAGGTCTTCATGTAGGGTTTTGCCTGTGCTTAGCTCCATTCGGTTGATTTTTTTATCCCAAAAAACTCCTCTGTCCTTAACGATTACAAGAATACCCATAACCAATGTTCACTCTAAGCTGCGAACATGCACTGGCCTGCAGCTCCCCTCAGACTGCTGTGCAGAGGAAATATCAGCCCGCGCAGAGAAGCAAGAGATTGAACTTCACTCAACTTTCTAGAGTTTTCCCCTTTAATTAACACTATCAATGTTTCGCTCTACTGTGCTCAAATCAACGCAATATTAACCAATGTGACATACCGAACAAAATTATCTATGCAAGAGACTTAGTATGCAAAACTAACTGTGCAAGAGTTGCATTGGAGTAGGATTCTATTGCATTGACAGGCATGACTCAATTCCATACTCTACACAGACCAATGAAAAATAACCAATCAGAGCTGCAGTAGGCCTATATGCAAATAGCCATGGCCATATATGGATCTGTTCCCTTCACTTTGAAATGTTTTGTGTTAATAGCATGAGTGGTCGCATGTAGATGTACTTGTTTTGGTGTCAAAACGAGAAATGCATGTAGCCACCTTTGATCATATTCTTTGCTAGTTAGTGAGTTATTAGCCATGTTTTAGCTAATTTCTTGTCAACAATGAGGGTGGTTGCTTCCTCTAAGGGCACAAAATGTCTGCATTTTTAGCCATCTTTGAAAAGCAAGTCAGGTAAAGAGCTTTTTTATGTCTTAAAGTGTTGTATTTTGAGATGTATTGAATAAGCTAAGTGTAACCGTATAATTTTAAACCGTCCCCTCGCCCATACCCGGGCGCGAACCAGGGACCTTCTGCACACATCGACAACAGTCACCCTTGAAGCATTGTTACCCATCGCTCCACAAAAGCCGCGGCCCTTGCAGAGCAAGGAGAACTACTACTTCAAGGTCTCAGAGCAAGTGACGTAACCGATTGAAACGCTATTTAGCGCACACCGCTAACTAAGCTAGCCGTTTCACATCCGTTACACTCTTCCTCCTTTTTCCGCAGCAACCAGTAATCCGGGTCAACAGCATCAATCTAACAGTTTTAACTTTACGTCCGTCTCCTCGCCCATACCCGGGCGCGAACCAGGGACCCTCTGCACACATCAACAACAGTCACCCACGAAGCATCGTTACCCATCGCTCCACAAAAGCCGCGGCCCTTGCAGAGCAAGGGGAACTACTACTTCAAGGTCTCAGAGCAAGTGACGTAACCGATTGAAACGCTATTTAGCGCACACCGCTAACTAAGCTAGCTGTTTCACATCCGTTACATAAGTAGACAATAGGCAGAGGGTAACATACAGTGGGGCAGCCACCAATTGTGCAAGTTCTCCCAATTAAAAATATGAGAGAGGCCTGTAATTTTCATCATAGGTACACTTCAACTATGACAGACAAAATGAGGAAAAAAATATCCACAAAATCACATTGTAGGATTTTTAATGAATTGAAGGAACATTGCCCATAACATGATGCAGTCACCACTATGCTTGAAAATATGGAGAGTGGTAATTCAGTAATGTGTTGTATTAGATTTGCCCCAAACATAATACTTTGTATTCAGGACAAAAAGTTAATTAAAGTTAATGGTCCCTAGCTGTGTGTTGCCGCTTTCCATGTTGTCTGTAGCTTGTGAGGTATGGAAACACTTTGTTGCTTTTATGAATTTTGTCTTGCTGCTTTTTGTTCTATGTTGCTCTGTCTGTATGCTATGTCTTGCTTGTCCTATGTTGCTATGTCTATGGTGCTATTGTCTATATTCTAATTGTTTTTAATAACCTGCCCAGGGACTGTGGTTGAAAATTAGCCGGCTGGCTAAAACCGGCACTTTTACTGAAACGTTGATTAATGTGCACTGTCCCTGTAAAAATAAAATAACCTAAACTAAACTAAACTAAAATTGCTTTGCCATTTTTTTGCAGTATTACTTTAGTGCCCACTTCAGCAATTTTTGCAATTCGTTCCAATCACAGGCAGCAGAGAACTGGAACGAAAGGCGGCCAAATGAGGTGTTGGCTTTAGGGATGATCAGTGAGATACACCTGCTGGAGCGCGTGCTACGGGTGGGTGTTGCCATCGTGACCAGTGAACTGAGATAAGGTGGAGCTTTACCTAGCATGGACTTGTAGATGACCTGGAGCCAGTGGGTCTGGCGACGAATATGTAGCGAGGGCCAGCCGACTAGAGCATACAGGTCGCAGTGGTGGTATAAGGTGCTTTAGTAACAAAACGGATGGCACTGTGATAAACTGCATCCAGTTTGCTGAGTAGAGTGTTGGAAGCTATTTTGTAGATGACATCGCCGAAGTCGAGGATCGGTAGGATAGTCAGTTTTACTAGGGTAAGTTTTGCAGCGTGAGTGAAGGAGGCTTTGTTGCGGAATAGAAAGCCGACTCTAGATTTGATTTTAGATTGAAGATGTTTGATATGAGTCTGGAAGGAGAGTTTACAGTCTAGCCAGACACCTAGGTACTTATAGATGTCCACATATTCTAGGTCGGAACCATCCAGGGTGGTGATAGCGAACGGTTGAAAAGCATGCATTTGCATATATATATAAGGGGTACCGGTACAGAGTCAATGTGCGGGGGGCACAGGTTAGTCGAGGTAATTGAGGAAATATGAACATGTAGGTAGAGGTAAAGTGACAATGCATGGATAATAAACAGAGTAGCAGTAACTGTTTAAAGTGACCATTGGCCTTATGGTGAAGTCTCCGGCAACTGAATTAGGAAGGACGCCTGTACGTTTGTAGTGTCTTGGTGTATTTATACACCATCCAAAGTGTAATTAATATAGTATTATTATTATTAATTAATAGTCCATGCAACTTATTATATGAACTGAACTTATTTAGGCTTGCCGTAACAAAGGGGTTGAATTCTTATTGACTCAAGACATTTCAGCTTTTCATTTTTTATTAATTTGTAAAACTTTCAAGAAACATAATTCCACTTTGAAATTATGTGGTATAGTGTGTAGGCCATTGACAAAAAAATATCAATTTATTCCATTTCATATTCAGGCTGTAACATGACAAAATGTGGAAAAAGTCAAGAGGTGTGAATACATTCTGAAGGCACTGTGCCTTTTTCCACATTTTGTCATGTTACAGCCTGAATATGAAATGGAATACATTGATATTTGTGTTACTATATTTGAGAACTTTTTGGGGACCAACAATTGATTCCCATTCAAAAACCTACATTCCCTAACCCTAACCCTAAACCATAACCCCAAACCTAACCTTAACTCCAAACCCTAACGTTAACCCCTAACCCTAATTCTAACCCTAACCCCTAAACCTAATTCTAACTCCTAATCCTAAAATAACTTATTTTTTAAATTTCTTTTTTTACAAATGACGTCCGGCAAATTGTCCTCACTTCTCCGAATTTTTGTTGGTTTACTATTCTTGTGATGACTTCTGGTACTCACAAGTACAGTAGAGTAAAACATACACACAGACACACACACACGTACCAGTGTGAGGCAATACATTAGTGGGGGGCGAGGAGACTTGTGTATCTCGTCCCCCACAGATCGCTCCTCTCCTCTCTCAGCCAATGAGCAAAGGACAAAGGAGCCGATTCCAGGAAGTATCACTAAAATGAGCTTATCAGGGGTACACAGTCCACTGTTACACACGTGGTCACACACATACTTAAGGCTGCCTTAGAGCTCTTGGGACAGTACATAATGCACTGACAAGCAGTTACATATTTAGGTTATCTTAGCAGTTACCACCACTCACAAAACTTTATCGCTCTACTTTTCAGACTGTCTAATGTACCCATAAAGTTATGTTAAAATTTAAAATGGCCGTATATTTGCTGAAGAGCGTATTCTGGATTGAGCCAAAAGTCTTGGAATCTCAGTGAAGGTTTGGACTTGGTTTACTCCTGAAAGGCCAATTTGTCTAGTATTGTGCACCTGACATGATTGGTTACAGTAAATGCATATGTGTGCATATCCCCCACACTGGCCTATTTTTTACCTCGAGGACCCCACACCGGACCATTTTTTCCCTTGATGCCCCAATTATTAGCCAGATAATTATCATTTTGCAAAGAAAAAAATAAGACAGATAGGCCACTAGGTTACAATTGGACCAGCCTATCAGGCATTTTAACATAAGTCATAATCATTTTCACATAAGTCTTTGCTAGGTAAAGCTCCACCTTCTCAGCTCACTGGTCACCATAGCAACACCCAACCGTAGCATGCGCTCCAGCAGGTATATTTCACTAGTCATCCCCAAAGCCAACAGCTCCTTTGGCCGCCTTTCCTTCTAGTTCTCTGCTGTCTATGACTGGAACAAATTGCAAAAATCACTGAAGTTGGAAACTTATATCTCCCTCACTAACTAAGTGTCAGCTGTCAGAGCAGGTTACCGATCACAGCCCATCTGTAAATAGCCCATCCAACCAACTACCTATCTCATCCCCATATTTGTTTTTCTGCTCTTCTGCACACCAGTATTTCTACTTGCACATCCTCATCTGCACATATCACTCCAGTGTAAATTGCAATTACTTCGCCACTATTGGCCTATTTATTGCCTTACCTACAGATTTTTCTATTGTGTTAATGACTGTACGTTTGTATGTGTAACTCTGTTGTTGTTTTTGTCACACTGCTTTGCTTTATCTTGGCCAGGTCTCAGTTGTAAATGAAAACTTGCTCTCAACTGGCCTACCTGGTTAAATAAAGGTGAAATTTAAAAATAATAATAATAAATAAATAATGCCAGATGACCAGTCTGCCCCTGATGAGAATGGTGAAATGTCTATTTAAATGACAGAATTTTGAACAGAGTGGAAGTTTCCAGGGGTTATAGAGTTGACTCATTAGCCAACATGCTTGCATAGCAGTCAGCATGGTATGCTATGCCATTGTGCCAAAAGTGTGTGACATTAAAATGATTGACAATTCAACCCGCCATTGCGTCCAGCTTCCAGTGTAGTGAGTATTTTTATACAGCTGTTAAATGAAGAAGGTATCTGTTTTCATTCCCAGGGAGTATCTAATATCGTGCTCTAGTACCAGTACTCCCACCTCCAGATGTGTGAGAAAGGGGTGAACACATCCCTCTCTCATTCCCTCATCATGTTTCTACACATATCCTCTGACTAACTAGGCAATTTGAAAGAGAATTGGAGCCTAACACTCTAGGTACATCGTATAGATGGCTGTAAATTCAGATTAAACCATTGCTTGAGGAAATTTAAAAACTGCTTTTTGAGAAAGCCTTTTTTAGTTGAACTTTAACCACAATTTGCATCATCATTGAGTGCATATTTGACTTGACTGTGGTTTCCTGAAACTCTCCATAAGTAAAAGGTCATATAAAATCTCAACTGTAACATCAAAAGTATAAATATCTGATTAAGTTTAGGCACAGACTGTAGCAGAATGGTTTTATAGATCTTCACAGCAATAGATCTGGTAATCTTCCATACAGAAACTGGATGATGTCACATGTTTTGCAGGTATGCTGTAAAATGCATGGGAAATTGAGACATTGACTTCTCGATTCACACTGAAAACCCCTGAGGTTAATACAGATTCAATACCTGACTCTGGTTTCATTGATCAATTAAATCTGACCTGACTGCAGTCTTTTGTTACCAACTTAATATTTCTTACCTTCTTGACAAACACAAAAATCTGTATATTTGCGACCATCTCACACATTGGATTGCTCTACATTGTACCAGTTTGAACATAAGGAGTTCTCATTTCATGACCTCTCTCCTTATCAGCTTGGTTTACTGTAAGGGTGGTGTCTCACTATCATGAGGTGGTAGGCATTGCATTTAAGCTATAAATGTTGACAATGATAGTGGCATTCCACAGCAAATCTCACACAAGTTTTTATTTCCCCTTTAAACAAATTCCTGTGAACCATAAAATGTTGAAAAGTGCTATGCAAGTCATTTCATTTTGGTGCACAATCTGTATTCTGTAGATATCTGGGAAGTGGGAATGACAGCCTTTGTCGTTGTATGCAAAAACGTAACAATTAAAAAAATGTCTTTATGTTTAATTGTTAGAACTATCAGGACAGAGGTAGCCTTGTTTAATTGGTTAATACTGACAGGATACAGTTTCCTGTTGATTATTCAACTGTTTTGATCCATTTCCTTATTTCTTCTTTTGGTTTCAGAGACTCTCAGTTGCTGCATCTGATGAATACCAGGATGTGTTGACCCAGAATGAGGGAGACCTGATAGGGTGCCACTCTCTCCTGCTTAGTGCCTCAGAAATCTCACTGTCTACACAGAAGACACGGCAACCCAAGGAACCACGGACAGCATACCCAGAAAGTGGCTGCTGCAGCCCATGTCACCTAAATAGGAGCAGGCAACAGATCTTCGCACCATGCTCAGCCCCACCACGGACGAGCCCTTCAGCCTGGACCGGAGCTGGACCTACAACAGGAATGGCAACTCTTCTGCTTTCAGTTTCGACAGCATCTCCGTAAACCACACCCGGTCCACAGTTGTCGTATCTTCCCAGCAAAAAGAGGTGCAGGCCAGGCAGGTGGTGGTGTCGGAGGAAAACTGCGGCATCACCAGCGAAGACTGGCAAGCCAGCAGCTCTAGCAGTCCCAGCAGCACGGGCTCCTACTGCGGGTTCTACTCGTTCGTGGACAATCCTGCAAGCCCCGAGGCAGAGCTGAATGAAGCCTGGACGGTGTCCCCGGAAAGGCAAGCCACCCTGAAAGAAGAGCGCAGCTTCAAACTGCAGACATATGTTGGTGGGAAGAAGCCAGGGAGTCTGTTCAAGGAGGACAAGGACTCCCGCTACCAGGTGGAAACAGACAACGGTGCCCAATTGAAGGCAGAGGAGGAGGAGAAGAAACTTAGGAAGGAGATCATGCATGGTCATGCCCCCCCAAAAACTGCCACCTACGGGGAACAGTGGAGTGCACTGAGCTTGTCACCCAACAAGCTGCTGGAAGGGTTCAGCTTGTGCTATGGTCCAACCAGTAGTAAATCTGAGCCCACACCAGCAGCCGAGGCTGGTACCATCGACAATGAGCAGATAAACTTCAGCGCAGCGCGGGAGCAGTTCATAAAGATGGAACAGTCCAGGCTAAACCCCTTTCTGCAGAGTCCCAGCTCTCTAAAACCACAAGGAAGACGGTGGCAGTCAGAAGCCAGCTTGTTATCACCAAAGAGTGCAAAAAAAGAAGACCACTCTACAGTATGGTTGAACCAAAGTCCGACCCCAGTGAAACAGCAGGATGAAGGGGAAGTCGTCACTGCCGGAAAGGTGACAATGTACCGCACAGAGGAGAAGGTAACCAAGAGCCAGGGTAGTCTGCTTTATGACCTTGACTCTGGACTGGAGGATCTATCGGGGGACCCCAGTGTTGGCTACACAAGTGATGTAAGCATATCCAATGACAACTCTCAACCAGAAAGCAAGGCCACCCAATCGGTAAGTGGTCACAGAGAGACGCCCATTGAGAGGGAGATTCGTATCACTCAGGAGAGAGAGGAGAGCCTTCGGAAATTGCGGGGAATTAAGCACACCGATGTCCAGGAGATGGTGGAGATCAAGACTAAGTATCTGCTCTCCCAGCCTGCACCACCACGTGCACCTGTCAGGTCCAAAGAGAATAATCGGGTGAGCTTCTTCATCCAGCGCGAGATTGAAAAGGACAGCCAGAGGGAAGTGGACCTGATGCACCAGGAGAGAGTCCCAAGTCTGTATGACAGGGGAACTCTGCAGGAACTGGAGGATAGGAAGAAGATCTTTGAGCTGCCAGACCAACCTGGAGCCAAGGAGAAGAGGAAAAGGGCTTGGTCTTCACCCAGGGTCAATGTGAGGAGTAGCAGCTCAGATAGGGAAGGCTTCCCTTCCACTTGCTTCCCTAACCAGCACTCAGAAGAGACAGAGTTGTACATCAGCCACATGAACACCGCTCCAAGTGTCAATACCACCAGCAAAGGCTGGGGTTCAGATTCCCAAGACTTCACCAGAATACTGCCAAGTGGCCTCCCAGAGGAGAGTGTTACATTGAAAGGCCATGAGACCACAAAGGCGGCAAGCTCTAAAGTCACAATAGTGGTGAAGATGACAAGTACTAGCGAAATAGTAAATGACCCATCGTGGTTAGAGCGAAGAAAGGAGCCAGTTCCAGCCAAAAGCTCCTCAGCTAAAGAAGCCTCCTTTTCGTACTCTCCGTCCTCCCCTACACCCACTGCTTCTGCAGTTCAGGGGTCTGAGCCGAATCATAAGCTTTCTCAAACCTGGAGGGCGCACCTGAATTCTGGTAGCCCAAGACCTCAAAGACCAAATGCTCCAGATGTCATCCAGAAGGAGATTGAGCAGGATCTAAAACGCGAGCAGGAGCACCGGGAACTCCGGGAATCCTGTGGCCTGTCCACCTCTATGGAAGGAAACCTGGACTGTGTAGGACGAGACGCTAAAGACACACATCAATCGCAAAGCCTGCAAAGGGTCATTGTGGAACAGGAAGACTCTGTCTTCTACGAGAGCCCTTCACTTCTTGTAGAGCAGACAAGCTTGACCAGACAGCCCTCTTCCTTTATCACTCCAGTATCAATGCTAGGTAGGTTGGTACATTAATCCATAGACAAATCTATACAATTACATAAAGTTACAAGACAATATAACACAGGAACAATGCATGATGGCAATATCTTATACATGTTTTTGGCTTGATTTAAGTAACTCTCTGCATGCATCATCTGTGACGTTGATGCATGCAGAGTGGATGTTGCATTAAAGTGTTGTTTACTGATGGTTTTCTTAGACTGGAGGAAATGACAAGCTTAATTAGAACCTGAACTTCGGTCATATATGGGGAGAGGAAGCAGAACTGTGTTACCAGCCATGATTAACCATTAACACAGAGCAAAACAGATCGCTGTGAGGGTGTTGAATAGTTTCTCCAGTTGGGTTTTTGGTGCTTTTCTTTAGAGTTAATGCACTGACATTTAGTGGTTAAGATCACTGTACAGTCACTCACATTATGGCAAGATAATATAAAATGTTTAGCCTACCAGTGTCCATTTTCATAGGGAGTCAGACAGGTGTACAATGTTAAAAATACAATTATCATTATGTAGTTTCATCAGGGGAGCAACTTTTTCTGGGGACCAAAGTTTCACCGCTGAGTTTCATGTTGCATTCAATTTACATTTCAAATGTAGTCTACCAATAACGCAATTACAAACATGTGTTAACTCTGTTTCTTTCATTATCCCCTCCCTTCCAGATAAAACAGACAGCGCAGCTCCCTTTTCCCCTTCCATTCGTCCCACTGCCCGACTTCCCTCCTTTTCCATAGTGACCGCCCAGCCATGGGGCTGTCCAAGGCCCACCTCCCCCATGAATAGCAGGGTTTCCCCCATGCTGCCTGCCAGCCCATGGGCAGAGACAGGTGGCTCCCCTGGGACACCCACACAAAAGGGCCTGACCGAGACATTGCTAGAGGATTTTGAGGAGAGGAGAGTCAAACTGAAGCTGGAAGAGAACGCTGTAAGTGAGAAAAGACTAGTTGGACACAGAGGGTGTTGTTGATATCTTTGGACACATTGAACATTCATTATAGACACACATAAGACAAAACCATTTAGGCACACAAGTTTAGAAAAAATACAGCAATGCAATACGCCTACAATAAAAAGCATACAGATAGTGATGGAGAAACCGAGTACATCTTATGAGTTGAGTCATCTCACAGGTTTTATATACCACAATGATAGCTGGTTGCTAATTTGGAAAATGCCTTTTGTGTTTCCTGCAGTATGCAGGAATTCAGTGCATTGATGATGTGAATAATGAGGTAAGTGGTTGATCCTCTCTCTGTTGATGTGCGTTTAATCATTGGTCATTTGTCTCAGAGAAGGACCTTTAGCACAGGTCCAATATGACATTGCTGCTATTTCCTCAATTTCAGGTCTTGGAGGCCACCCGGATCACCAGGCACAAAAACAAACGGGCACTGCGCTGGGAGGCTGGTGACTACACCAACGAGTACCAGTCCTCTCCCCTGGAGGGCATGGTGAGAGAGGGCAGAAAGGAGAAGAGATGAAAAACAGTCATCTTAGGGTTGTCCCATCTCAGCACATATTAATATACTCTCTGACTACACACTACCAAACCTGCTGGACATATTGATTGGTCCCCTTTGTGATAAACTCCTCATCCATCAACATCAGCCACCTACTAGAGCAGGTGACCTTCCACGATTTAAAAGAAAAAAGACAAGTGAACTGAGAAGAAAAATTCAATAAAGACAGGACAAGTTTTAAATGTCATCGGAGGTGGATTGCAAAGGAAGGGAATTTAAGAGGAGTTCTGTGCCTGCTAAGAATGCACATCAGCGTATGAGTTATTTTTAAGTCTGGCAGTCACTGGCTGCTAGGTAACTTTGATTAGGCCTATCCGCCTTCAAATGACTGCATAGAAAATCAATTACAGAGCTATTTTTGTCTTGTCAGTTGTGCTTTGCAAAGCAAAAACAAGCAAGAAACCATCATCAGATATCCATGATGTATGGTTATATGGTTCAAATTTCCAAACCAATGAAGCACTTGCAGTACCGTCTTCTAGAAATGTTGACATTTGTCTGATTATTATATTAATTAAGAGCTACAGCAGATAGCAGTATGTTTGTGTTCTTAATTTGACTTGAATGTGCTTTGACAGCAGAAATGAGTATAAAACTTCTGACCTAAACCGGTCAGGTCCTTATTGCCTTTCTTAGGGCTCGATTCAATCCGTATCACGTAAAATCTGCAGTGCAGCGTGATTGAAATTGAAAAGGCAATGTTAACGCAGTCAACTGCATTCACAGTAAATGCTGCACATGTCGGCTCAATCGGAAATGACGGTACCTTTACATTTTAATTGTGCCATCTTCTGTGACATGGATTGAATCGAGCCCTTGTGAGATATGTACAGTTAGAAAGATTTCTTGCTTACCAGTTGGCTACTGTAAATGACAAACAAGTTTGATCACACTCTAATCCTGACTGTTTGCAACATGACAAGACATGCTTTTTATATAGACTATTGTAAGAGATACTGCTGAAAATAGGCCAGGTAATGTAGATCTTATAAGAGATTCAACTCTGCTACATTTGGTGGCAATGGTGGGATCCACTACTTATACAAGCGGTGACGTCAAATCGGATGCAATGTGGAAGTTGATCAAATGATAGTGAATCTCAAACTATCAAATGGGGTAAAACGTCCCCATCTGCTGGGTAGACAATTGAACTGCTTGTAGGGGATTTGAGAGTGTCGCTGTAAAGTTAAAACATATTTAATCCCCATTTACACCTTGCATTAACATGATAGTCCAATTGTAGGAAAACATCTCGTCTGAAAAAAGTAGAGATGAGGTGTACTTCATGGGTTTGAAGGACAATGAAGTATCCCAATTTCACCCGCATTCATACATCAGTGTGCCAGTACCCTTAAGCTGTTGCAGTATAGGGAACTGCTAGGCCCCACACAAACCAAATCCCCCCCATGACCTTCCCCTCTAATTTGTTTGAGAAAGAGGAGAGATGACACAAGGAATTGAGGAGAGACTGCAGTCGATTTTATAAGCAAGTCAAGTCTAACGGATCTACAAGTCACCTTGCATCATAAATAACTTAATTGTTAACTAAATTGTTAACTAAATAACTAAATTGTTTTTTCAGTCGGTCATAATTTAGCTATGAAAAATCACAGTTTTGATGTTCTTGAACACAGCCAATAATTTAGTTTCTCATTCCAGCCGGGATTCAATCCGACCGTATATGGTCGATCGACAATGCACCTTTAAAAGGTAGATGCCGATTGAGTCATTGCAGCTTTGCCCGTGAATATTATCTCCACGAATGCAGGAACATTGCCTTTAAAAGCTGCAATGCCTCGAACCCACGATTGGATAGAATCCCGACCTCAAATGTTTGACAGCACTGGCAGAACGAATGTGATTGGTTGGATGAAAGCTCAGTGCGCAGAGCTAAGAGTGACAGGTTAGTAGATGGTTTAAAGGGAAGAGTCAAATAAAGAAAAGGCTCTCAGGGAGGTTGGAGGGTGCAAGGTCGGCAGTTTAAATACCATTGTGGCTTGTTTCCCTTAAAAATACTTAACTAATCACATTTCTAACCTACTGACATTGACAGCTTCATATGTGAAAAGAGGCACCCATCCTCATGCTGGCGCAGTGGACTAGGCACTGGGAAAGGGACCAGAAGGTCACAGGTCCTAATCTTGCCTCGCTTTCATAGATCAAATAAACGTGTTCTAAACTATTGTCTCTCTCTTTGTCAACAACTTGCCACATTTCATTCACTGCAGTGCTAGCTAGCTGTAGCTTATGCTTTCAGTCCTAGATTCATTCTCAGATACTTTGATTTTTGGACACCATGTCAGTTCATGCTGCAAGAGTCCTGATAGGTTGGAGGATGTCCCCTGGAAGTTGTCATAATTACTGTGCAAGTCTATGAAGGGGGTGAGAACCATGAGCCATGAGGTTAGGAATTGAAATCAATTTACCCAGAGGAGGATGGAAGCTAGCGGTCCTCTGGCTACACCATGGCACTACCCTAGTAAGTGCTGTTGAGGCTACTGTAGACCTTCATTGCAAGTGTTTTAATCAATCATTTGGTGACAAGATTATATTTAGTACAGTTTTATCTAAAAAAGGTTCCCCTTTTACAAGTTTCCCAATCTGTATGAAATTCACTGAGGATGGTACTCCCCTTCCTCCTCTGAGGAGGCCCCACTGGTTGAAAGTCAGGGAAATAACACCAATTACAAAGAGCACAGATTTATAAAAGGGGTATATTTATTGAAAAAGCAAAAAACTAAATTAGTGTTTCTATACTGAATTATATATCCACTGTCATTATGCAACTAACCACCCCACCCACTTGACACTGGGGAAACCAGCAGTCTTTGGAAAATTTGACCAACATTCATAGCATTTAGTGGGTGAAGTCCAGAAACTTGGAAGTGTGATGTGTGAACCACCAACAGCATATGGACATAGACAAACATACATTTATAAGTGCAGGGGAAAAGAGGTGTATATAACTATGAAAAATATAGCACAAAAAAAAACAATAGCATTAAAGAAATGTACTAACTCTCAAAATGTCCAAAGAGAAAGAGCATATTAACTTAAAATGTGTTTATTTATTTTGGGGCCTGATTTAGATTGAACATTCGTTATGTGCTACTGTCACTTGTATTATGACAGAGGTATCTCAATCAAATACTTTTATTATAATGGCGCAGGGATGGAAACAGAGGCACAGAAATACAGGGCCAATGTTTAGAACTATTCCAATGAGCCAAATATACCACTGAACATTGCTTTCAAAATACACACATCTACAGAGATGGAGTACTCATCTTTGTATCTGTGCCATTATAGAGTCTGACAATTTTCTTCTTCTTCAAAATTGGCAGATCCCTCCTGATGACCCAATTGGACAGAACTTCAACAGGGTCACCAGGAGCCAATGAAGATGGAAATCCCATCCAGTTGACTACATTAAAATGGTGGAATGGCCCTGCCCATGCTATCCTTTTGGCCACAACTGTAATTATTGATGAATACAGCTTTCAGAACAGCTAAGAAATGTTATGGCCAGCAGAGGGCGTAAGAGCCACACAATATCCAATGCATTGAGTCCAAAACCTGTGACAAAGGGCACACGTTAAATGGACATATCTTTACATGGACATGATGGGACTGATTTGTTATAGTCAAAGTTGAGTTAACGATGATATAATTCTTAACTCCATTAGTGTGAAATATCTATCCAAATAAGTGACCAATGAAATGCAATCCATTTTCAATCATTTTTGCTCAGACTTATTATGGCTAGTACCAAAAAACATGATTTTCTTTCAGAACAACAATGAGATCGGTTCTGCTTGCTCTGTCCTGCCATTGGCTTATGATATCATGTGAGCAGCCGGTTGCTAACCAAAGGTTTGCAAATGAAAGTAGCTATGCCACATTATTGATATATAAAGAGAACTCAATGATTAAGGAAAAATGAATAAAATATCATTGTTAATGAATTGATAAGATAAAGGATTTGACATTCTTCTGTATGAAATAATTGGAAATCCATGATCTGCCTAAATGTGGCTGGCTGCATACACCCTTTCACATGAAGACGTCTACAGTGATGCTCTGGATGAGCCATGGCATTAGTTTGCTTTAATACCAGATGTGATATTACATTAAACTGATATTCAATTCAAACTTACAAAAGAAAACGTGAGATCTGCATGCTTGTATAACTCTGCATGCAACAAAAACGATCACTTCAACTGTAGTAAAATGGAAAATAATTGTTCTAAGAGTAAGAGTTATGTAACTTGGGTAATAATAAATGTTAAAATCCTTTCATAATCCTTCTTCTTGAATAAAATGAAAATATCCTTCGTAATAAAGAGCATTATAACCCAGTGAGTGCTTGGTCCACATGTAATATTGTGGGCATGGTTGTGCAAGCCTTGGTGGCATGCATTTGGACCCAATCTGTTTTGATATAGGCTAAAAGTGTCCACATTCACAGATAAAGCCGTCTACTGTACATTCTACTGCTATTAACTGAATACACAAACGATTGCTGATATAACAGATTTGTCTTTCTAGTTAAACATCTGTTTTAGCATTTATTCACTTCTGCACAATAATAAACCACTGAGATAAATGTAATGTATTTCTCATGACTTCCCTATTAGCATATCTATTAATCCCTCTTCAGTGAAGCTTACCCTCTATTGCGCATGTGACATACATTTACATCTGGTCTTTGATTGGGACTCAAATATGGGTTTGGATACAGTTGATATCCTGGGCACCAATGCAAAATATTATTGAATACAAACAAGATTGAGGGTCTTCTTGACCTGACTTTTGACATAATCAGAAATGCTAGACCTGCCGGCAGTAGACATCGTGTTTCACAAAAAAATGATTTATTAGTGTGGAAATATACTGTAGCGTTTACACTTAATTCAGTGCCCTTCCTAATGAAATAACTACCAAGTACTAAAATTGTAATTCAGTCATGAGTTTGTACATAAAATACTGCATTTCTTATTGCCTTCCATCAACCAATATGTATTAGTATTTCATTTTAGTTCAAATCATTACCTAGAATGTACCGAGTTATTTCATTTAAGAAGACAATGTCAAAATTGTATCCCCATAGTGTGTACTCTACATGAAGGGTTAAAGTGACTGATATAAATGTTCTACAAAAAATGTTTTATTGAAACACTTGTCAATGTTGGGGTAATTCTTCTATTCACATGCATATCATTACCTGCAAAGACACTGTCCATCTCAATGTTCATAGACAGTCTATGAAACTAAAATGGGATGTAGAAACATGTTGTCCTCCAGTAAGTGCTGAGGTCTCATGTTTTACCAGCGCACCAGGAGACATATGTCCCATATTCACCTCCTCACACACAACCTCTGCCTTTTAACATCATATTATATTGTGACACTCCTTCACTCACTGTGGTTCCCTTGTCTTTGGAAATTGATAACTGTGCACATGGGTGTAAATATACCTATGAAATGTTTTACGGATGAAATAATCGTTGAAGGAAGAACTCATGAGTCCCATTGAGGCAGAGGGTTTCCCACAGCTGTCGACTAGTCTCCTTTGAGCTGTCATGGATTTGGATCACAACTACCTGGCTAAATGGTAAGAAATGTGAGGACCTTCGGTTACTATAGACAGTCTTTAAGCTCCACCTTACCTAGCATTCATAATGAACAACCTTTCTTCATGTTGGTAGACCAAAGACTCTTGGACATATTCATGTTCTGCCTTCATTTCCATGGCATAGACATACCCAAGACAAAGATGGGTCAGAGTGTTTGCTGGGGTCTTATGTATATTGATAAGATTGAAAGGATGAGTAAGGCCTGCTAATCCACCAGGCTATACTTGAAGCATGCTGGGGTGGGAAATCATCAGTTGTAGATGGGGGAAATTAGTCCATCCCAATTTAAGAGTGGGTGAGAGGGCAGAGATTTGTAGCTTCATCTCGTTTCACCACTCTCAGAACTCCACTTTGCAGGCAGGGAAGGTCTCCTCCTGCATGGCCACAGTGCTGTTGCTGCCCAACACGGTAATACCCAGCTCTCTCTGCCTCTCATGGGTTTCCTGGTACCACTCGTGCATCGTCAGCGAGTCAAAGGTGGGGATCAGGGTCACCTGAGAGTGGAAAGTTAGAAGGGCAAATTCAAATGAGAACATAGTAGACAGACTTAAAGGTAGACTCCGCGATATGACGTAGATGCAGAAAGTAAACAGCATAGTAGGTCAATTTCCACAACAACTAAGAGCATTGAAGTGTGAGGCTCAACTTATCCACTGTTTTGGTACCCTGACTAACACACCGTAAACAGCAGGAAGCAAACCTGTACACATGCGCAAATACTGCATCTCTCTCATCTCAATATCTCTGGTGCTGCTCATGGCAACGTCATTTAACGGAGTCTACGTTGGTTGACATTCTACAAATGTACATAGAAAAAGAGAAATGAGAAGATTGGGGGCTGACCTGCACATCGGGCCAGGCAGTCTTTCCCTCCAGTAGAGCGTCGAGAATGGGTCTCATGACTGACTCCTTCAGGGGCTCGTCGCCACTGACGATGTAGCAGGAGGAGCGCAGGCGTCGGAAGAAGTCCACGTCAATGGTGGCAGAGGCACAACCAGAGGGGAGATAAGCCATGTCCAAATAAACTGGTGCACTTCCAGCTGCACTGACCTTACTGCCCAGAGAACCTGCAGGACAGATAGCAGAGTTAGATATAAGACTAAATGAAATGCAATAACTTGCAAGTACAAACAATTATTTTAGAAAGCAAGTAATGAACCATGCTAATATGCCATCATTCAAAGTGTAAAACCCTGTCTGTGCCTACCTGAAGAAACTGACTTTGAAGTTCCAGGTCTGGAGCCACTAGTGGTAGTGCGGGATGAAGACCTTGTGTCAAGGCTTGAGGTGGTCTTCAATGTACCAGTTGTGCTGCCAGCCTTGGTCTTGCTGTTCAGAGCTGTACTGGTGGCTGACGTTGACCTCTGTGTGACCCCAGCTGGTTTCTTGGTTTTTATGGCGGCACTCTTTGAGGTCTTGCTTGGTGCATCAGCCTCAGGGTCAGTCATGCAGGTACCGGGCTGGGGCGGCAAGGGGGGCAGATCCTTCATTGGGGCTGGGGGAGGGTCCTGAGAGGAATATTGTGCTCCCCTGTTAGAGGAGTAAGAGCTGGGATGGTCATGTGGATGGTGGGGCGGGAAACTCCCAGAGTCCTCGTCTGAGTCCATGTCTGCAGTGATGGAAGGGCAGTCCTCAGTCCCTGGGGGTATGTCTGAATCTGTAGCTGTGTTGAGGGATTCACTAGCAGACGTGGGAGGGGTCTCCTGACCTTGAGGTGAATGTCGATCACTATTACTTCCGCTTTGTGGCTTAGCTAGCTCCTGGGAGTGGTTGCTGTCTTCAGAGAGTTCTCGCGGGCTACCCGTGGCTAGCCCTAGAGACCGATGCTGCTGTTGGTTCTCTGGGGACTTTGAGTGCTTGAATTCACAGGGTGAGACCAGGCAGAGGTCGACATCATGGGGAATGTCAGGGAGAACACCATGTAGTCCAGGAAGGCGTTCCTCTGAGCCATCCCCTGGAGGACGCGTGTTATGAGATGTACTCAAGGGTAAGGGCATCCCCATTTTGGAGTCAGAATCTGCTAAATGCCCATTTGAGTAGGACGTGTCCATATGGTCTCCCTTGGGTGACTCATCAATAGATGGGAGCACCTGTTCAAAAGACACAGAAAGAGACTCGTCAACTTCTGTCGAGTGTGGTGAACCGATTTCAGCAGGCATGGAGGTAATATTGGGTGAGACAGAGTCAGGCAGCATGAAGGGACTCAGTGTCAAAAGACTTGATTGTTTGTCCTGGGACGACATGGAGTTTCCTAGGTTCCCCCTCAAGGAGCCTACCTCGGAGTTCCTGCAAGAACCCATGATGTGGTAGTCTTCAAACCCAATGCTAGGCACCCTTCCCCCGAGACTACTGTCCTCACCAGAGCCCTGAGCATCCTCTTCAGGTGATTGGTGGAAAGGGGTATGCCCAGCGCTATTAGGGGCTGAGTCAGCAGGGGAGACCAACTCTAAAGTCTTCTCATCTGAGCTAGTGCAAACATCTTCTTGCCCATTTCTCAGGGCCCCATCAAGTAGCCTGTATTCAGTTGGTGTGAGATCAAAGTTCACGCTGTGGTCACTTTTCTGAGTTTTGTCAAGAGGCGAAGTGGTTCCCAGGGCTTTCTCTGGATTTGGCAGTGTCTCCATGCAGGTGAACTTTTGTGGACTTTCCAAGATGTCCCCCATCTCTGCAATTGCTCTTGAGCCATTCTCTGCCGCAGGTTGCTCTATTCCTTCAATGTCCGCTATAGTGTCCACTACAACAGCAGTCCTTTCCTCTGACTTTGCATTTTCTGCTCTGAGGTTCTCGAATTCCGCTGTCATGTCTTCAGGCGTTGACATTTTGGAACGATCAGCATCCCCCTCAGAGGCAGAAACTTTATGATTCTCCGGCTCCTTTTTATCAGTCTTTAGCTTTGCCGCCTTGTTCAATGAGTCTTTCTTGGGGATTGCATCCTTCTTCAATGTTCCATTCTTGACTAAAGGCTTTTTTGCCTCTGCGTTTCCTAATGAAGGTCCAGTTGTCGCTTTTTTGACATCCTTGTTGTTGAGAGGTTTTGTTGGTTTCTTCTCCTCTGGCTTTACCTCCTTCTTGATATCTTTCTTTTGATCATGTTTGATGTCTTTCTTTGGTCTTGGACCAAGAGTTTCTTTCTTAACTGGTTCTTTCTTTTTCTCCAAATTCTCTTCCTTTTTGACAACACCTGTAGAGGCTTTCTCATCCTTTTTTACTTCTTTTTTCTCATCCTTTAAAGGTTCTTTCTTTGGCATAAGCTTTTCAGCCTTTGGAGGCCTTTGTTTAGCATCCCCATCCTTCAATTTGGACTTATCTTCCCCTTCCTTCCATTCTTTATCAGCAATGTCACTTGGAGCCTTGGGTTTGGACTTCATGTCTTGCTTTTTAACATCCCCACGTCCAACTTTGTCCTTCAGCAAGGCACTGCTAGGTCTTGAATCCTTGGGCAGGGACTTAAGGCTCTCCCGACTCTCTGCACGTTTTGGTTGTTTATCTGATTTGGATGCTTCAAGGTCCCTGAGGCTCACGGCTGGATGTTTCAGGAATTCTAGATGCTTTACTTTCTCAAGTCCTTCAAGAATCTTGGCCTGCGGAGTACACCCAGGGAAGAGAACTCGAATGATCTTCTCATGAGGACTGGCAGGATGCCACACCAGTAGAGCACAGATGGAGACAAGGCAAGACAGGGGCATCTCTGAGCCTTTTATGTTAGATCCATTGCCGGGCCAGGTCTTCATGAAAGCCTCAAGGTCTTTACTGCCTTTGACTGGGTTAAGAATGTACAGCTCTAGTCTACCGACTCCCATCTTCTGGAAAAGAATAAGAGGATCAATGCTGGGTCCATTTGAGCGACTAAGAGGTTCTGGATTGATCGTTAGCCTTTCAAGGTGTTGCAAAGTGAGTGCCACTTGGTCGCAGCTCCGCAGTTCTTTGGGATCACTCCGGAATGACTTCAATCTCTCTGGAGCATTAAGGAAAACGACCCCAATCTCAGGGGAAATTAGATTTTTCATCCAGTCCTCATTGATCTGAGAGTCAGTAGAATGTTCCTCCTCCAGTTCTACTGCTTTCCTTTGGAGAAGACTGTTCACCCCTGGCAGATTGTCAGCCCCAATGTGAGTGAGGAGCAGGGAGTCAACTCTGTCCAAATGTCTAACCAGTTTCCAGAAACAGGAGCGAGGATCTGACCCACCATTGACCAGAACGTTGAAACCATTAACAGCAAAGAAGGCAGAGTCTCCTCTCCCACCTGGAAATACATAGCAGCAGGGGCGGGAGAGTTTGAGGAAGCCCACAGTACTGGGGGGCTCTAGCAGCTCAAACGGAGACTGTGGCTCCAGGGACTCTGAGAGGTATTCTGTGAACTCTTGCAGACCTTCCATTTCAGGTAGCACTGATGGTGGGTTTGTTTTGATGTTGATGAAGTCTTGTAGGCTGTGTTTCTCCAACACAGAGTTCTTCCACACCCCAGAGTTGGGACAACTCAGCGTGAGGTTAGCTTTTTGTGTGGGATCTGCAGAGCTCAACAACTCTCCAATCTGTTCAAGGAGATAGAATGGTTTGATGTAAATCTCTTCACCAGCTTAGATTTAGTTTCGATTGATCTGTAACTTGAATGAATATTACAGTAAAATATGAATTCACCTCCTCATCAGCAAATATGTGAATGAAGTCACTCAGAGAGAAACATCCTGTTTGTAAGACAAGATCTCCTGCCTCTTCAACACATTGTCCAGCAAGAACCAACAACTTGTGGCGAGACACATCAGATATAAGCCGGCGCACCTAGTGAAATGGAAAGAAAGTCATGAAAATTAAGCTCCATTTAGTAGCCTTTACTACTCCAAATAGGTCAATAGTATAGACTGTGTTGGTGTTACAGAACACACAGAGAAACAAGGCCTCTCATTCAAGCCTACAGTCTATAATATGATAAAAAGGCTAAATGGCATTATGTTATGGCCAGATAAGACCTTCATTTTGATCCAAATTAAATGCATACCAAAGGCCACAAACAACCCACATTTAAAAGGTATACAATGTAATCAAGAGATCAAAACACAAGGACACACTCATAGATGTTTCCACAAATAATCTCAAGCTGTGAAAAGCAGCACTTCAATGTGGAAAAATCCTCACCCCACCCATCCTTTCCCCAAGAAAATATTTAGAGAATTACTGTTTACATATCCAGTACTAAGCCTACTGCAAACCTTGTTCAGGCTTAACATTGAAAAACAAATACCTGAAACTACCAGCAGATACGCTTGCAGAGAACACAGATAAAGCCAGAGACCAACTTTATATTTCTCCATTTAATGCATTCTAAAATATCACAAGTGCATTAAGCATAAGGCACATGCTAAAGGAGATTATGTTGGTGTGAGGAGGGTTTTGTGAATCATTACAGCAGCAAAACAATTTGATTTCCAGTATGAAATGAGAGCCAGATGGCAGGGAAAAGAAGCGTGTTATGCAATGGCAGTGTGTAGTGCAGATGGCATATGAGAAATTGGATCCTTTCCATCTCAGAACAAAGCAATAGCTATTTTTTTTATTTTTTTTTATTTCACCTTTATTTAACCAGGTCGGCTAGTTGAGAACAAGTTCTCATTTGCAACTGCGACCTGGCCAAGATAAAGCATAGCAGTGTGAACAGACAACACAGAGTTACACATGGAGTAAACAATTAACAAGTCAATAACACAGTAGAGAGAGAAAAAAAAGGGCAGTCTATATACAATGTGTGCAAAAGGCATGAAGAGGTAGGCGAATAATTACAATTTTGCAGATTAACACTGGAGTGATAAATGATCAGATGGTCATGTACAGGTAGAGATATTGGTGTGCAAAAGAGCAGAAAAGTAAATAAATAAAAACAGTATAAAAAACAGTATGGGAATGAGGTAGGTGAAAATGGGTGGGCTATTTACCAATAGACTATGTACAGCTGCAGCGATCGGTTAGCTGCTCAGAAAGCAGATGTTTGAAGTTGGTGAGGGAGATAAAAGTCTCCAACCTCAGCGATTTTTGCAGTTCGTTCCAGTCACAGGCAGCAGAGTACTGGAACGAAAGGCGGCCAAATCAGGTGTTGGGATGATCAGTGAGATACACCTGCTGGAGCGCGTGCTACGGATGGGTGTTGCCATCGTGACCAGTGAACTGAGATAAGGCGGAGCTTTACCTAGCATGGACTTGTAGATGACCTGGAGCCAGTGGGTCTGGCGACGAATATGTAGCGAGGGCCAGCTGACTAGAGCATACAAGTCGCAGTGGTGGGTGGTATAAGGTGCTTTAGTGACAAAACGGATGGCACTGTGATAGACTGCATCCAGTTTGCTGAGTAGAGTGTTGGAAGCAATTTTGTAGATGACATCGCCGAAGTCGAGGATCGGTAGGATAGTCAGTTTTACTAGGGTAAGCTTGGCGGCGTGAGTGAAGGAGGCTTTGTTGCGGAATAGAAAGCCGACTCTTGATTTGACTTTCGATTGGAGATGTTTGATATGAGTCGAAGGAGAGTTTGCAGTCTAGCCAGACACCTAGGTACTTATAGATGTCCACATATTCAAGGTCGGTGATGCTAGTCGGGCATGCGGGTGCAGGCAGCGATCGGTTGAAAAGCATTCATTTAGTTTTACTAGCGTTTAAGAGCAGTTGAAGGCCACGGAAGGAGTGCTGTATGGCATTGAAGCTCGTTTGGAGGTTAGATAGCACAGTGTCCAATGACGGGCCGAAAGTATATAGAATGGTGTCGTCTGCGTAGAGGTGGATCAGGGAATCGCCCGCAGCAAGAGCAACATCATTGATATATACAGAGAAAAGAGTCGGCCGAGAATTGAACCCTGTGGCACCCCCATAGAGACTGCCAGAGGACCGGACAGCATGCCCTCCGATTTGACACACTGAACTCTGTCTGCAAAGTAATTGGTGAACCAGGCAAGGCAGTCATCCGAAAAACCGAGGCTACTGAGTCTGCCGATAAGAATATGGTGATTGACAGAGTCGAAAGCCTTGGCAAGGTCAATGAAGACGGCTGCACAGTACTGTCTTTTATCGATGGCGGTTATGATATCGTTTAGTACATTGAGTGTGGCTGAGGTGCACCCGTGACCGGCTTGGAAACCAGATTGCACAGCGGAGAAGGTACGGTGGGATTCGAGATGGTCAGTGACCTGTTTGTTGACTTGGCTTTCGAAGACCTTAGATAGGCAGGGCAGGATGGATATAGGTCTATAACAGTTTGGGTCCAGGGTGTCTCCCCCTTTGAAGAGGGGGATGACTGCGGCAGCTTTCCAATCCTTGGGGATCTCAAACGATATGAAAGAGAGGTTGAACAGGCTGGTAATAGGGGTTGCGACAATGGCGGCGTATAGTTTCAGAAATAGAGGGTCCAGATTGTCAAGCCCAGCTGATTTGTACGGGTCCAGGTTTTGCAGCTCTTTCAGAACATCTGCTATCTGGATTTGGGTAAAGGAGAACCTGGAGAGGCTTGGGCGAGGAGCTGCGGGGGGGGGGCGGAGCTGTTGGCCTAGGTTGGAGTAGCCAGGCGAAAGGCATGGCCAGCCGTTGAGAAATGCTTATTGAAGTTTTCGATAATCATGGATTTATCGGTGGAGACAGTGTTACCTAGCCTCAGTGCAGTGGGCAGCTGGGAGGAGGTGCTCTTGTTCTCCATGGACTTCACAGTGTCCCAGAACTTTTTGGAGTTGGAGCTACAGGATGCAAACTTCTGCCTGAAGAAGCTGGCCTTAGCTTTCCTGACTGACTGCGTGTATTGGTTCCTGACTTCCCTGAACAGTTGCATATCACAGGGACTATTCGATGCTATTGCAGTCCGCCACAGGATGTTTTTGTGCTGGTCGAGGGCAGTCAGGTCTGGAGTGAACCAAGGGCTGTATCTGTTCTTGGTTCTGCATTTTTTGAACGGACCATGCTTATCTAAAATGGTGAGGAAGTTACTTTTAAAGAATGACCAGGCATCCTCAACTGACGGGATGAGGTCAATGTCCATCCAGGATACCCGGGCCAGGTCGATTAGAAAGGCCTGCTCACAGAAGTGTTTTAGGGAGCGTTTGACAGTGATGAGGGGTGGTCGTTTGACTGCGGCTCCGTGGCGGATACAGGCAATGAGGCAGTGATCGCTGAGATCCTGGTTGAAGACAGCGGAGGTGTATTTGGAGGGCCAGTTGGTCAGGATGACGTCTATGGGGGTGCCCTTGTTTACAGAGTTAGGGTTGTACCTGGTGGGTTCATTGATGATTTGATTGAGATTGAGGGCATCTAGCTTAGATTGTAGGACTGCCGGGGTGTTAAGCATATCCCAGTTTAGGTCACCTAACAGAACAAACTCTGAAGCTAGATGGGGGTCGATCAATTCACAAATGGTGTCCAGGGCACAGCTGGGAGCTGAGGGTGGTCGGTAGCAGGCAGCAACAGTGAGAGACTTATTTCTGGAGAGAGTAATTTTCAAAATTAGTAGTTCGAACTGTTTGGGTATGGACCTGGAAAGTATGACATTACATTGCAGGCTATCTCTGCAGTAGACTGCAACTCCTCCCCCTTTGTCAGTCCTATCTTGACGGAAGATGTTATAATTGGGTATGGAAATCTCTGAATTTTTGGTGGTCTTCCTGAGCCAGGATTCAGACACGGCAAGGACATCAGGGTTAGCAGAGTGTGCTGAAGCAGTGAGTAAAACAAACTTAGGGAGGAGGCTTCTGATCAAATCAAATCAAATTTATTTATATAGCCCTTCGTACATCAGCTGATATCTCAAAGTGCTGTACAGAAACCCAGCCTAAAACCCCAAACAGCAAACAATGCAGGTGTAAAAGCACGGTGTGATGTTGACATGCATGAAACCAAGGCTTTTTCGATCACAGAAGTCAACAAATGAGGGTGTCTGGGGACATGCAGGGCCTGGGTTTACCTCCACATCACCCGCGGAGCAGAGAAGGAGTAGTATGAGGGTGCGGCTAAAGGCTATCAAAACTGGTCGCCTAGAGCGTTGGGGGCAGAGAATAAGAGGAGCAGGTTTCTGGGCATGGTAGAATATATTCAGGGCATAATGCGCAGACAGGGGTATGGTGGGGTGCGGGTACAGCGGAGGTAAGCCCAGGCACTGGGTGATTATGAGAGAGGTTGTATCTCTGGACGTGCTGGTTGTAATGGGTGAGGTCACCGCATGTGTGGGAGGTGGGACAAAGGAGGTAACAGGGGTATGAAGAGTGGAACTAGGGGCTCCATTGTGAACTAAAACAATGATAACTAACCTGAACAACAGTATACAAGGCATATTGACATTTGAGAGAGACATACAGCGAGGCATACAGTAATCACAGGTGTTGAATTGGGAAAGGTAGCTAAAACAGTAGGCGAGGCTAATCAGCTAGCACAACAAACAGCAGGTAAAATGGCGTTGACTAGGCAATGGGGCCGACAGATAAAACAAACAAGCAGAATGGAGTACCATGATTAATGGACAGTCCAGCGTGCGTCAGCTATGTAGCCAAGAGATCAGTGTCCAGGGGGCAGCGGTGGATGGGCAGGGAAGCTGGACTGGCGAGTGTTATCCAGGTAAAAAAACGGTGATTCAGACGGTTAGCAGGCCTGTGCTAACAAGCTAATAGTTCGTAGGCCCGGGCTAGACAAGGTAGCAGTTAGCGGACCGGAGCTAGACAAGCAGGCCGAATTAGCAAGCAGGGAGATAGCGAGGGCTAGAGAGTTAGCCTTTGGGGGACGTCGCGATGGGGTGAGTCTGTTTATTCCTCTTCATGCGGTGACCTCGACAGACCGGTCGTGGGCCCGGATATTGTAGCCCAGGAGTATGCTACAGGTGCTCTGGCTGGGCTAGCTTCAGGCTAAGTGGGTGGGAACGCTAGCCAGGGGTAATCATCCGGGGTTGCAGTTTAGCTAGATAGCTAGTTGTGAAGATCCAGCTGAAAAATGTTCCGTTTGCAGTGGGAATCTTGGGATGAAAAATAAATAGGTACGTTGTGCTCTGGTTAGAGTCGCTTTGTTCGAACTGGCGAGAGCTTTCCGGGCTAAAGGTTCGCTGATGACCGGTTAGCTGAAGACCGCTAGCATAGCTGGTGGTTAGCTGGCTAGCTTCAGTTGAGGGGTTCCGGTTCCGAAGTAAATATAAATACTTTAGGAAAAATAGCTACATTGTGTGAGGCGGGTTGCAGGAGAGTATTTGGAAGCTTAGGTTTAACAAAATGTTTTTAACCTGTTAGTCCTCTAGGGGCATTATTTCATTTTTGGATAAAAAGACGTGCCCGTTTTAAGCGCAATATTTTGTCACGAAAAGATGCTCGACTATGCTTGGAATTGATAGTTTTGGAAAGAAGACACTCTGACGTTTCCAGAACTGCAAAGATTTTCACTGTGAGTGCCTTAGAACAAAAGCTTCAGGCAAAACCAAGATGTTTCAGCGACCAGGAAATGAACAGGATTTCTGAAGCTACGTTTTCCATGATCGCCTTATATGGCTGTGAATGCGACAGGAATGAACGGACACTTTCTATCGTTTCCCCAAGGTGTCTGCAGCATTGTGACGTATTTGTAGGCATATCATTGGAAGATTGACCATAAGAGACTACAATTGCCAAGTGTCCCGCACGGTGTCTGCGTGGAAATTGGTGCGCAAAAGTCAGCTACCAGTATTTTTCCATCCGAATCAGAGAAGAATGCACGCTTCCAGGGACGGCATTTCAATGAAGAGATACATGACAAAACACCTTGAGGATTGATTCAAACAACGTTTTCCATGTTTCAGTCGATATTATGGAGTTAATTCGGAAAAAAGTTTGACGTGTAGGTGACTGAATTTTCGGTTAGTTTTGGTAGCCAAATGCATAGTAACAAAACGGAACGATGTGTCCTACACAAGAATCTTTCAGGAAAAACTGGACATCTGCTATGTAACAGAGTCTCCTCATTGAAACATCTGAAGTTCTTCAAAGGTAAATTATTTTATTTGATCCCTTTGCTGTTTTTTGTGAATATGTTGCGTGCTAAATGCTAACGCTAAATGTTAAGCTAGCTATCACCACTCTTACACAAATTATTGCTTTTGTCTGGTTCTAAAGCATATTTTGAAAATCTGAGACGACATGATTGTTAAGAAAAGGATAAGCTTGAGAGCAGGCATATTTATTTCATTTCATTTGCGATTTTTAGAAATCGCTAACGTTGCGTTATGGTAATGAGCTTGAGGCTGTAGTAACGCTACCGCATGCGGGATGGGGCGGACTATGAGGTTAATGAGGTATGCGAAGAAAAATATGTAAAATAAAAAAAGAAAAAGAAGCGATATATACAGGGACGGGACGACAGGACGACTTACTGCTACGCCATCTTGGATACTATGCAAAGCAGAGCAAACCTTAGTAAAATTGCTATTGAACGATAATCAAAGATTACTTCAAGGCGAGGTTAAAAAATGTTGATATTTTGTTTAATTACAGAGAAAATTTGTAGACATTTTGCTCTGAGTCATCACTTGCCATTGACTACAATGAAAATGTCAACCAATTCTCTCACTAACTTCTTATGGCTGCAGGGGCAGTATTGAGTAGCTTGGATGAAAGGTGCCCAGAGGTGTCCAGAGTCAACAGCCTGCTCCTCAGTCCCAGAAGCTAATATATGCATATTATTAGTACATTTGGATAGAAAACCCTCTGAAGTTTCTAAAACTGTTTGAATGATGTCTGTGAGTATAACAGAACTCATATGGCAGGCAAAAACCTGAGAAGAAATCCAAACAGGGAGTGGGAAATCTGAGGTTGGTCGATATTCAACCCAGCCCCTATTGAATACACAGTGGGATATGGATAAAGTTGCACTTCCTAGGGCTTCCACTAGATGTCAACTGTCTTTAGAAACTTGAATGAGGCTTCTGTGTTGTGGAGCCAGATGGGAGCTCTTTGAGTCAGTGGTCTGGCAGAGAGCCAGGTTCTGGTCATGCGCATTTCACATGATTGCGAACTGCGTTCCATGGCTTTTCTACAGACATAGGAAATCTCCGGTTGGAACTTTAATGAAGATTTATGATGACAACATCCTAAAGATAGTTTGACAAGTTTCGACCTGTAATATAACTTTTTGAAGTCTTCGTCCGACGTTCGGATGGACCTGCACGAGCGTTTGGATTTGTGTACTAAACGCACTAACAAAAGTAGCTACTTGGACATAAATAATGTACATTATATCGAACAAATCAAGGATTTATTGTGGAACTAGGATTCCTGGGAGTGCATTCTGATGAAGATCGTCAAAGGTAAAGGAATATTTATAATGTGATTTCTGTTGACTCCAACATGGCGGATAATTTGATTTATTTTCTGAGCGCAGTCTCAGATTATTGCATGGTTTGCTTTTTAGTTTTTTTTAAATCTGACACACAGCGGTTGCATTAAGGAGAGGTATATCTATATTTCCATGGCTAACAATTGTATTTATCAACATTTATAATGAGTATTTCTGTAAAATGATGTGGCTCTCTGTAATATCACCGGATGTTTTTGGAACTGGTGAACATAACGCGCCAATGTATACTGAGATTTTTATATATGAACTTTATCAAACAAAACATACATGTATTGTGTAATATGAAGTCCTATGAGTGTCATCTGATGAAGATCAAAGGTTAGTGATTAATTTGATCTCTATTTGTGCTTTTTGTGACTCCTCTCTTTGGCTGGAAAAAAGGCAGAATTTTTCTGTGAGTATGTGGTCACCTAACATAATCGTTTGTGGTGCTTTCGCTGTAAAGCCTATTTGAAATCGGACACTGTGGTGGGATTAACAACCAGATTACCTTTAAAACGGTATAAGATACATGTATGTTTGAGGAATTTTATCTATGAGATTTCTGTTGTTTTGAATTTGGCGCCCTGCACTGTTGTCATATCATCCCGTTAACGGGATTGCAGCCCTAAAAACAAAATATAAATACGTTATTTTTTTGGGGGGTCAACTACACAGAAGGAGTGTAAATAAAATAGTGTAAAAATACTTTAATACTATGTAATACTGACTTTCATAAAGATGTGATTTTATCATTCTGAACATATTCATTTTAAAATACTGGGAAATGAACTATAGACTACCCACTGCATACCTTTAAACTGAATAAAGACTTCAACAACAAGGTCTGATGCTAACAGTGAGAGATTTAGCCTAATTAGGACTCACCTCTGAGCAGACCAACTCATGGGATGGGTTCACCATCACCTGGGTATCCAGAACATCTCCACCATGCTGCAGTGTCCTCTGACCTAGAAGGAAGGAGGGAAATGGTCAGAAACCTGAGAGTACGGAGAAGCGAAAAGGCGGCCTTAATATGGTTGAACAGGTTGTGCAAATCAGAAGTCAAAATCCAATCTGAAAGATTTTACAGTAAACCGTTTAGCAGATGTAGAGGCCTTCAGCGTACACTTAAGTCTTGAGCATAGCCAGAATCAACCAGTCAATAGACACTTCCCTGGGTGGAATGCCTCTAAAGAGAAGGCAACAACGGCGATTACATTAAGGCACAGAGCTTTGCATAGCCTAAAGATAAACCCTGGGCCAGCAGTCTGACTGTAGCTTTCAGTGCAGGTCTGAAGAGAGAATAGGACAAACACCAGGCAAGGTACTGAAACGAGTCAAGGCAAAAACAAAATACCCCAAATGACGGTCTCAACAAAACACGACTTACCAGTAGTTCGAATGGTATTGATTCAACGGTCATGAATAAGACAAAAAAAAAAAATTGGTTACCAAAAAACCAACATCTACACAATAATGCTATACAACTCAAAAGAAACGAAGGCAAAGCTTTTGAAATATCATATGTTTTTGTTTTAGGCTATATTTGTTAATAATTCTAGTTATTCCCATGCTCCAAAAGCTGCAATGACATACTGAGGCTATTCAGGCTGAAAAAACAACCTGTGATCCACACTCCTCCTACTGCATCACATGCCAGAATACAGGGACATTCACTCATGCACTGCACCAAACATCTCCATTTAGCCAACAATTTGCCACAACAACTCACAAGACGAAATGGGAGGGGTGGTGAAACGGTTTCACGACTGGGGCTACATGCTCTAAAAGGTCAAATAATCATGGAAGTCCTGGCAGAAAGCAAGGACAATGTTTTTTATGGGTTATATAGACACATTATAAGGCTGTGGGAGGGGAGGAAAGGACTTCCAGCGAGATAAAGAGGAATAACTCAAAGTAAAAGTAACTGCACAAGCAATTTATGACTAGCCAAGCCTACAGTTGAAGAGAAGCCGACAAAAGACCAAAGTCTCTGGACTGTATCCATTATCACTATTGAAGCTGTCACTTAACGCACCATGTCTTAACCTCTTGAACCTCTGGGGGCAGTATTTCATTTTTGGATGAAAAACGTTCCCGTTTTAAACAAGATATTTTGTCACGAAAAGATGCTCGACTATGCATATAATTTACAGCTTTGGAAAGAAAACACTGGCGTTTCCAAAACTGCAAAGATATTGTCTGTGAATGCCACAGAACTAATGCTACAGGCGAAACCAAGATGAAATTTCATACAGGAAGTGAGCCAGATTTGAGGTGCTGTGTTCCAATGTCTCCTTATATGGCTGTGAATGCGCAAGGAGAGAGCCTACACTTTCTGTCGTTTCACCAAGGTGTTTGCAGCATTGTGACGTATTTGTAGGCATATCATTGGAAAATTGACCATAAGAGACGACATTTACCAGGTGTCCGCTCGGTGTCCTCCGTCGAAACTATTGCGTAATCTCCAGGTGCGTGCATTTTTCCATTTTGAACAGAGGAGAAACCAAACTGCCACGAGTGACTTATCATCGAATAGATATGTGAAAAACACCTTGAGGATTGATTCTAAACAACGTTTGCCATTTTTCTGTTGATATTATGGAGTTAATTTTGAAAAAAGTTTGCGTTGTAATGACTGAATTTTTTTTTTTTTTTTTTGCCAAACGTGATGAACAAAATGGAGTGATTTCTCCTACACAAATAATATTTTTGGAAAAACTGAACATTTGCTATCTAACAGAGTCCTCATTGTAAACATCCGAAGTTCTTCAAAGGTAAATGATTTTATTTGAATGCTTTTTGTGAAAATGTTGCCTGCTGAATGCTAGGCTTAACGCTATGCTAGCTATCAATACTCTTACACAAATGCTTGTGTAGCTATGGTTGAAAAGCATTTTTTGAAAATCTGAGATGACAGTGTTGTTAACAAAAGGCTAAGCTTGTGAGCCAATATATTTATTTCATTTGCGATTTTCATGAATAGTTAACGTTGCGTTATGGTAATGAGCTTGAGGCTATAATTACGCTCCCGGATACGGGATTGCTCGTCGCAACAGGTTACCATATGAACAACAGCGCAAATGCACATCAACCAAAAGCTCAGTAGATCCAAAACAGAGTGGACAGTTACCCAAAGGCCCAGTCCAAGTCAGGTGGTTGGCCAGTCAAGAAGAATGTGATTGTTGCTTGCTGTAGTCATATGTGCTAACAGGTATTGAGCATTGAAATTGATTACCACCCCATTAGGAAAGTAACTAAAGCGTTACCACCCCCATTAGGGTAGTAGCTAAGGTGTTTACCACCCCCATTAGGGTAGTAGCTAAGGTGTTACCACCCCCATTAGGGAAAACATCGAAGCAACATAGAAGCATGCATGAGAGCACCGGCTGTTCTGGATGACTGTGATAACGCTCTTGGTAGTCCATGTGAGCAAGACCTTTAAACAGGTCAACATTCAAAGCCGAGGGGCAGACGAATTACCATGACGTGTACTGCGAGCATGCGCTGACGAAATGGCAAGTGTCTTCACAGACATTTTCAACCTCTCCCTGACCGAGTCTGTAATAACTACATGTTTCAGACCACCCTAGTCAAAGGAAGCGAAGGTAACCTGCCTAAATGATTACCACCCCATGGCACTCACGTTGGTTGCCATGAAGTGCTTTGAAAGGCTGTTTCAAGCAGACCACCATAGTCCCTGTGCCCAAGAACACAATGGCAACCTGACGAAAATGACTACAGACCCGTAGCACTCACGTCCATAGCCATGAAGTGCTCTGAAAGGCTGGTAATGGCTCATATCAACACACTTATCCCAGAAACCCTATACCCACTCCAATTTGCATAAGGCCCAAACAGATCCACAGATGATGCAATGTCTATTGCACTCCACACTGCCCTTTCCCACCTGGACAAAGGGAACACCTAGGCCCTGCCCCGCCCTCCTTTCGGAAAAGCTGACCACGACTCCATTTTGTTGATCCCTGCCTACAGACAGAAACTAAAACAAGAAGCTCCCGCGCTGAGGTCTGTTCAACGCTGGTCCGACCAATCTGATTCCACACTCCAAGACTGCTTCCATTACGTGGACTGGGATATGTTCCGTATTGCGTCAGACGACAACATTGACTAATACGCTGATTCGGTGTGCGAGTTCATTAGAACGTGCGTTGAAGATGTCGTTCCCATAGCAACGATTAAAACATTCTCAAACCAGAAACCGTGGATTGATGGCAGCATTCGCGTGAAACTGAAAGTGTGAACCACTGCGCTAAACGACTACCGCCGCGTAGCACTCACTTCAGTCATCATGAAGTGGTTTGAGAGACTAGTCAAGGACCATATCACCTCCACCCTACCTGACACCCTAGACCCACTCCAATTTGCTTATCGCCCAAATAGGTCCACAGACGATGCAATCTCAACCACACTGCCCTAACCCATCTGGACAAGAGGAATACCTATGTGAGAATGCTGTTCATCGACTACAGCTCGTCATTTAACACCATAGTGCCCTCCAAGCTCGTCATCAAGCTCGAGACCCTGGGTCTCGACCCCGCCCTGTGCAACTGGGTACTGGACTTCCTGATGGGCCGCCCCCAGGTGGTGAGGGTAGGCAACAACATCTCCACCCCGCTGATCCTCAACACTGGGGCCCCACAAGGGTGCGTTCTGAGCCCTCTCCTGTACTCCCTGTTCACCCACGACTGCGTGGCCACGCACGCCTCCAACTCAATCATCAAGTTTGCGGACGACACAACAGTGGTAGGCTTGATTACCAACAACGACGAGACTGCCTACAGGGAGGAGGTGAGGGCCCTCGGAGTGTGGTGTCAGGAAAATAACCTCACACTCAACGTCAACAAAACTAAGGAGATGATTGTGGACTTCAGGAAACAGCAGAGGGAACACCCCCCTATCCACATCGATGGAACAGTAGTGGAGAGGGTAGTAAGTTTCAAGTTCCTCAGCGTACACATCACAGACAAACTGAATTGGTCCACCCACACAGACAGCATCGTGAAGAAGGTGCAGCAGCGCCTCTTCAACCTCAGGAGGCTGAAGAAATTCAGCTTGTCACCAAAAGCACACAAACTTCTACAGATGCACAATCGAGAGCATCCTGTCGGGCTGTATCACCGCCTGGTACGGCAACTGCTCCGCCCACAACCGCAAGGCTCTCCAGAGGGTGGTGAGGTCTGCACAACGCATCACCGGGGGCAAACTACCTGCCCTCCAGGACACCTACACCACCCGATGTCACAGGAAGGCCATAAAGATCATCAAGGACAACAACCACCCGAGCCACTGCCTGTTCACCCCGCTATCGTCCAGAAGGAGAGGTCAGTACAGGTGCATCAAAGCTGGGACCGAGAGACTGAAAAACAGCTTCTATGTCAAGGCCATCAGACTGTTAAACAGCCACCACTAACATTGAGTGGCTGCTGCCAACACACCGACTCAACTCCAGCCACTTTAATAATGGGAATTGATGTAAAAATATATCACTAGCCACTTTAAACAATGCTACTTAATATAATGTTTACATACCCTACATTATTTATCTCATATGTATACACTGTACTCTATATCATCTACTGCATCTTTATGTAATACATGTATCACTAGCCACTTTAAAACTATGCCACTTTGTTTACATACTCATCTCATATGTATATACTGTACTCGATACCATCTACTGCATCTTGCCTATGCCGCTCTGTACCATCACTCATTCATATATCTTTATGTACATATTCTTTATCCCTTTACAGTTGTGTATAAGGTAGTAGTTTTGGAATTGTTAGCTAGATTACTCGTTGGTTATTACTGCATTGTCGGAACGAGAAGCACAAGCATTTCGCTACACTCGCATTAACATCTGCTAACCATGTGTATGTGACAAATAAAATTTGATTTGATTTGATTTAAGCTAGCATGAGCAAGTGTGAGTGAGGACTGATGGTGGGGCGAGGTAATGTTTGGTACCAGAGGAGAAAGTTGCTATGTCTTGGTGACTGTGGGAAGATGGGCTGCAGAGTGAGGTAGGTGCAGCTATGGCCAACTATTTAAAGCTGCGAGGTCACACCGACCACTCCTCCCACCCATCCACCCTGGCACTTCGGTCTCTGCTTTCCATCAGCCACCTGTCTCATTTCTCTGTTCTCCCAACTAACACTCCACACAAACTACACTGCAAACTATACAAATAACGGTCTGAAGGAGCTACTCAGCTGATGCTGTATGGTTGAGGTGTAGAGGAATAAAACTTCATTGCAATGTTTCTCCTGCTTTAGGTCTTGTGTGCCAGGCTTCTAGGTTCTTCTACAAAAAGAGGTTGCTTGTTGGCCTCTGGATCTCACAGAAACAAATTCAAATTGTGGAACTTATCCAACCCTGAGCAACCTGGCATTTCCAGGCTTCAGCGTACAGAGCGAATATGACAATACGACATCTGGCTATGAAGGACAACTCCTGCTATAAATTAGGCGGGACACTGGGCTTTGGAAAACATTACTACTTGAAACCATTACCTGACCTCACATGCATAAACAGCCTGCTGGCCAGGGTTAATGGACAGCACCAGTACCACCCATGGCATTGCGTACACAGTCCCAGGCAGTCAAATGAAAACATTGACTCATATCTATCATTAGTGTCCGATGGAGTCCAAGAGGGGGCATGTAGGACAACGTGCCTTTTGTCAACGAACGTCAATCCCTGTTCGCTTCCAGTCAACATAAAAAGGCCTATGGCCTCCTGATGCTTTTCCTGAGAGCTAAAACATTCTCCCTGTTGTCATCAACAAACCCCATGGACAGTTTTGTTTGCTTCGATCATAAGGAGTGAAAAGCAGAAAGGATGCTTTCAAAATGCAGTGTCAAAGTCCTTTTAGTGCTGCTGAGAATGGTCACTGAACGAAAGGTACCGCAAACAAGATTGAAAATGGGGAGAATGCCACACACACACACACACACACACACACACACACACACACACACACACACACACACACACACCTCCAGAACTGATGAAGAGTCAAATGGGACCAAGGGGTAGTCTTCATCAAAGGGTTCTGCAATCCACTTGGAATGTTATGCAAACGTTAGTTTCATATTCTTCTTGAATGCTCTCATTTTCCAACAGAAGAGTATTTGTTTGGTTGTGTTTTGCATTAACAGATAAATACACAAGCAGTATTCAGTCAGCTGAGTTAAGTTTGAGTGTTGCGAGAACAACAGCCGGTGGCGAAAACGTTGATGAATGGTAATGCAGTGTCCACAACATAAGAGGGCACACGCTTTCTGCCATAACCTCCAACCAAGGCTGGCGACTAAGGAGAAGTAAAGGCAGTCAAAGCTTTTTCTCAACATCATTTGTATAATTTTCCCAGATTGTATTGTAGATTACCTGGATGATAGATAAATGTACATGCAACATGTAAAGTGTTGGTCCCATGAACTGGAATAAAAGAGCACAGAAATGTTCCATATGCACAGAAATCTTATTTCTCAAAATGTTGTGCACAAATGCGTTTACATTCCAGTTAAAATGATTTCTCCTTTGCCAAGATAATCTATCCACCTGGCAGATGTGGCATATCAAGAAGCTAAATAAACAAGTGCACCTTGTGCTGGGCATTTTTGTCACACAACGCCACAGATGTCTCAAGTTGAGGGAGGGAGCATGCAATTGGCATGCTGACTGCATTACTGTCCACTAGAGCTAAATGTTTATTTCTCTACCATAAGCCTCTTCAAATGCTATTTTAGAGAATTTGGCAGCACGTCCAACTGGCCTCACAACGGCAGACCATGTGTGACCACGCCAGCCCAGGACCTCCAGATTTGGCTTATATAACTACGAGATTGTCTGAGACCAGTCACCCAGACAGGTGATGAAACTGCGCAAAACCAAATAATGTTTGCACAAACTGTCAGAAAACATCTCAGGGAAGCTCGACGTCCTCACCGGGGTCTTGATCTGACTGCAGTTCTGCGTCTTAACGGACTTCAGTGGGCAAAGTCTCACCTTCAAAGGCCACTGGCATGCTGGAGAAGTGTGCTCTTCATGGATGAATCCCGGTTGCAACTGTACCGGGCAGATGGCAGACAGCGTGTATAGCATTGTGTGGACGAGCAGTTTGCTGATGTCCACGTTGAACAGAGTGCCCCATGGTGGCGATTGGGGTTACGGTATGGGCAGGTATAAGCTATGGACAACAAACACAATTGCATTTTATCGATGGCAATTTGAATGCACAGAGATACCGTAACGAGATCGGTGCCATTCATCTGCAGTCATCACCTCGTGTTTCAGCATGAGTCCAAGGACCCATGCTGCAAGGATCTGTACAATTCCTGGAGACTGAAAATGTCCCAGTTCGTCCATGGACTGCATACTCACCAGGCGTCACCCATAGAGCAAGTTTGGTATGCTCCAGATCAATGTGTACGACAGCGTGTTCCAGTTCCCCCAATATCCAGCAACTTCGCACAGCCATTGAAGAGGAGTGGTAAAACCTTCCACAGGCCACAATCAACAGCCTGACCAACTTGCAGTAAATAGTGTTCGCCCCTACCTTTTTGTTTAGGCTATCTGTATTCCTAGTCATGTTAAATCCATAGATTAGGTCCTAATTTATTTATTTTAATTGACTAACTTCCTTATATGAACTATAACTCACTAAAATATTTGACATTATTTGATGTTGCATTTATATTTTTGTTCAGTGTAGATATCAGATGAATATGCTTAGTTCAATGAGTCTTTACAGCAATTAGATGGAGTTATCATGAGATAGAAACCTCTGGAGGGGAAGGAAGCAAGCTCCATCTCCACTGGAGTGTGAAGACGCTGAGCGAATGTAATATCTGCTGTTTGCCAGGCCCAGGGACGGACACACACCTAACAGTGAATAACATGAGAATGGGAACTGGAAGCTATATGTGGTTCCAATGGCCCAGTTGGTTGGAGCATGGTATGTGTGGGTTTGTGTGGATGAATGACCATATAATTATATTAATGAATTGCAAAGCATAGAATTCTTTGGAATGGATATTCTCATTTAAAGCAACTTACTCCTACCATTTAGAATGTTTTACTAATTTATGCTTATTATGGCTTCTCTGAGAATTGTGATCGTCATGGGATGTAACAGTGTGTTGCACAGAAAATGTGTAATGTTTTTTTTTTTTCTATCTTGTGTTCTCAATTTCACAGCTGTCAAGTTTGAAAAGTGGGTCATGAACGGCATTCACACAGATATTCAATGGGACTCATTTAATAGACTGACAGAAGAAACATTCAAAAAGGAGTTGGAGAACATTACTAAAAGAACAGCAGGCATTCACGTGTGAGTCATAAGTTTGAAAGAAACAGAATGGCATGGTAGTTTAGGGGTGATGAGGATTTCAGCTGTTCACTCAGCTGCTTAACACACCCAATTCCATCTTGGAAATGCACCCCATAAAGTTGCTGGTACCAGTCTGTTCAACCAAGGCAGACTGACTTGAGATTATGGATCCAAGCAATGATGCAAGAGCAGTTGACAATAAAACGAACAGTGTATGAAGCATCTAATCTTCAATAGGGTTGAATTTTTATTTAACAAGGCAAGTCAGTTAAGAACAAATTCTTATTTACAATGACTGCCAACCAAAAGGTAAAAGACCTCCTGCAGGGGCAGTGGCTGGGATTTAAAAAAAACATCACAACAAGAGACAAAACTACATAAAAGAGAGACAACCATTAACATCATCCCTTCAACCACTTTTACATGCCTTGTTAACATACAGTGCACAGTCAGAAAGTATTCACACACTGACTTTTTCCACATTTTGTTGTGTCACAAAGTGGGATTACATTGATTTAATTGTCATCGATCTACACAAAATACTAAAGTCAAAGTGTAAAAACATTTGTAAAAAAAAATATATATATATATATAGATTAGATAAGTAGTCTATACATGTAACACCTGGATTTTGCAACATTATTATTTTCAAAATTCTTCAAGCTCTGTCAAATTGGTCATTGATCATTGCTAGACAAATTTCAGGTATTGCCATAGATTTTCAAGTAGACTGAAGTCGAAACTAAGTCAGCCACTCAGGAACATTCTCTGTCTTCTTGATAAGCAGCGTAGATTTCGCTTTGTGTTTTAAATGGTCCTGCTGAAATGTGAATTCATCTCCCAGTGTCTGATGGAAAGCAGACAACCAGGTTTTCCTCTAGGATTTTGACTGTGCTTAGCTCCATTGTGTATTTTAATACTGAAAAACTCTCCAGTCCTTAACCTGTTAAGTCGACCCTCTACTTTTTCGAACATTCTGTTAAAAATCGCGCAACATTTCAGCGCCCTGCTACTCAGGCCAGGAATATAGTATATGCATATGATTAGTATGTGTGGATAGAAAACACTCAGACGTTTATAAAACTGGTTAAATCACGGCTGTGACTATAACAGAACGTGCGTTTCATCGAAAAGCGCAGGAAAATCTGATCACTGAAAATGGAAATAAATATCCTTGCGCTACTTCCAGGAATTGTTCAAAGTGAACTGAATTAAATGAGGCCGAGGTTGCAGTGCCTACAGCTTCCACACGTTGTCTAGAGTCTTGTCATTTGATTCAGCTTTGATTCTTGGTCTAACCGAATCAAGGGAATCGATTCCCTCCGGTCACCGACCGGATGTTTTGGTCGAGCTCTCTCCAGACATGTTTTCGAGACGGACACCTATAGAATTGACATCGCCTCCTGATGAATTTTATCGCTTATTAACGTGTACTAATACCTAAAGTTGCATTACAAAAGTATTTCAAAGTGTTTTGTGAAAGTTTATCGTCGACTTTTTGAATTTAAAAAAATGACGTTACGTTATGAAACGCTATTTTTTTCCGTTTATCACACAGTCTTCATAGATCGATATCTAGGCTATATATGGACCAATTTAATTGAAAAAAAGACCCAATAGTGATTATGGGACATCTAGGAGTGCCAACAAGGAAGATGGTCAAAGGTAATGAATGTTTTATATTTTATTTGTGCGGTTTGTGTAGCGACGACTATGCTAATTATTTTGTTTACGTCCCCTGCGGGTCTTTTGGGGTGTTACATGCTATCAGATAATAGCTTCTCATGCTTTCGCCGAAAAGCATTTTAAAATCTGACTTGTTGCCTGGATTCACAACGAGTGTAGCTTTAATTCAATACCCTGCATGTGTATTTTAATGAACGTTTGCGTTTTAACTAATACTATTAGCATTTAGCGTAGCGCATTTGCATTTCCAGAGCTCTAGATGGGACGCCTGCGTGCCAGGTAGGAGCAAGAGGTTAACAATTACAAGCATACCCATAACATGATGCAGCCACCCCTATGTTGTATGGGATTTGCCTAAAAACAAACTTTATTTAACTAGCATGTCAGTTAAGAACAAATTCTTACTTACAATGTCGGCGTACCGGGGAACAGTGGGTTAAATACCTTGTTCAGGGGGAGAAGGACAGATTTTTACCTTGTCAGCTCGGGGATTCGATCCAGCAACCTTTCGGTTACTGGTCCAACGCTCTAACCACTAGTGGTTACATTTTTATAACACTTTCTATCATTAAGGACAAAAAGTTAAGTGCTCTGCCACATTTGCAGTATTACTTCAGTGCCTTGGTGCAAACAGGATGAATGTTTTGGAATATTTCTATTCTGTACATGCTTCTTTGTTCCAACGTTGTCTCCTATCAAAGCCATTAAACTAACTCTTTTAAAGTCACCATTGGCCTCATGGTAAAATCCCTGAGCAGTTTCTTTCCTTTCCGGCAAAAATTAGGAAGAACGCCTGTACGTTTGTAGTGACTGGGTGTACTGACACACTATCAAAATTATAATTGATAACTTCACCAAGCTCAAAGGGATATTCAATGTCTGCTTTTTATTTTTTTATAAAAATATTGATACATATATTTTTGCACATCTACCAGAGGGGCCCTTCTTGTGAAACATTGGAAAACATCCCTGGTCTTTGTGGTTGAATCTGTGTTTGAAATCCACTGCTCGACTTAGGGAGCTTACAGAATTGTATTTGTGGGGTACAGAGATGAGATAGTGTTTAATATGATTTTTTGAATGACTATCATTGCACACAGAGTGAGTCCATGCAACTTATTATCTGACTTGTTCTAAAAACATAATTCCACTAACATTATGGGGTATTGTGTGTAGGCCAGTGACAAAACATCTCAATTTAACCATTTTAAATTCAGGCTGTAACAACAAAATGTGAATCAGTCAAGGGGTGTGAATACTTTCTGAAGGCTCTGTACATGGGCCAAAGCAATGTGGTCTTAACCTGCAGAGACTACAGGCACTTTTAATACATCATACATAAATTGGTCAAATATGACCACACAGAGAGGTTAAATAAAAGGTTAAAAAAATAGGACAGATGAATGTACATGTTTCATTTCAGAGGTCAGTGGTGGGGAAAGTCCCCAAATTCTCCTTACCTTTTATTTCCTCTGAGAAGAAGGCAGAGTGTCGCGACACAAATAGCTTGAGCTGCTCATCCAGGTTACAGGCTGTCAGGTCCACGCCCCATGAGCGGATGCCTGTTGAAACACACACACACGATTAGGAACACACTCAATACTCTGGTCAACAGCATTTTCAATTAATCAAACCAAATATTCACTTCTTAATATGGATCACTGTCCCATCAACGGGACAGTTGTTGCTCAATATGAATAATGTGATGTCGTTTTATACAAACAAAAACACACAATTGGCCCAGCATCGTACGGTTTTGGCATCAATGTAAATAATATTTTTTATTTTTTTATTTATTTCACCTTTATTTAACCAGGTAGGCAAGTTGAGAACAAGTTCTCATTTACAATTGCGACCAGGCCAAGATAAAGCAAAGCAGTTCGACAGATACAACGACACAGAGTTACACATGGAGTGAAACAAACATACAGTCAATAATACAGTAGAAACAAGTCTATATACAATGTGAGCAAATGAGGTGAGAAGGGAGGTAAAGGCAAAAAAGGCCATGGTGGCAAAGTAAATACAATATAGCAAGTAAAACACTGGAATGGTAGTTTTGCAGTGGAAGAATGTGCAAAGTAGAAATAAAAATAATGGGGTGCAAAGGAGCAAAATAAATTAATTAATTAAATACAGTAGGGAAAGAGGTAGTTGTTTGGGCTAAATTATAGGTGGGCTATGTACAGGTGCAGTAATCTGTGAGCTGCTCTGACAGTTGGTGCTTAAAGCTAGTGAGGGAGACAAGTGTTTCCAGTTTCAGAGATTTTTGTAGTTCGTTCCAGTCATTGGCAGCAGAGAACTGGAAGGAGAGGCGGCCAAAGAAAGAATTGTTTTGGGGGTGACTAGAGAGATATACCTGCTGGAGCGTGTGCTACAGGTGGGAGATGCTATGGTGACCAGCGAGCTGAGATAAGGGGGGACTTTACCTAGCAGGGTCTTGTAGATTAAATGGAGCCAGTGGGTTTGGCGACGAGTATGAAGCGAGGGCCAGCCAACGAGAGGGTACAGGTCGCAATGGTGGGTAGTATATGGGGCTTTGGTGACAAAACGGATTGCACTGTGATAGACTGCATCCAATTTGTTGAGTAGGGTATTGAGGCTATTTTGTAAATGACATCGCCAAAGTCGAGGATTGGTAGGATGGTCAGTTTTACAAGGGTATGTTTGGCAGCATGAGTGAAGGATGCTTTGTTGCGAAATAGGAAGCCAATTCTAGATTTAACTTTGGATTGGAGATGTTTGATATGTTTGATGAAATCCATCAAAAAAAATGTTTGCCTATAACAGTGCACCTTTTTTTGTGGGATACACAAGGCATATTTTGGTTAAACCATCCCCAATTCAATGGAATTGCAACCCTCTGCATGCACAGTGCATTCTTCCATCACATGCACAGCTGATTCTCAAGATTTTGCACACTAATGAGATGCTATTGAGCCCACACTACTGTCTGAGCCAAGGACATGTTTTCTGGTAAATTTTGATTACAATACTGGGTGGAGTATATATATTTTATATATGACATACATTATTTTTGTTAACAAGTAAATAGTAGCCTACAGCAAAGTGTGTTTAAATCATTTCTAAACTTGTTAACAATTTCTATTAGTTTTTAGCTTGCTTGATCCTGCTAACTGAGTGTTCTCATCTGTTTCCATACATGTTTCATTTTAAAACATTTCTTACAAAAGGAGTTGTTTCATCTAACTGCTTAACTATTTATCTGGACATGGAAATGTATTCATTTTATTTCCCCCCCTCATTCATTTTTTTCTCATTTTAACAGGAAAATGCTACGGACACTATCTGATGTGTGGAGACATTTCACTGCAGCTAATGTAGAAGGAAAAGCAGTGTACATTTGCAAATACTGTGCCAGATCATATATGAAGAATGCGATAAAGATGCAGAATCATCTGGCCAAGTGCATAAAGTTCCCTCAGCACTCACAACAACCAACTTCTGACAAAAGTCCCTCTACTTCTATTCGTGGTGATAATTATGAATCAGACACCTTATCGATAGCAACAGCTCATGCTCTTCCTGGAATCAGAAGTTTTTTTGACTCAATGGAGGAACGTAGTCAGATAAATGCTGATGAATGTCTTGCTCGAGCTGTGTATACAACTGGTTCACCTCTGATGCGCACATGCAATGTGTATTGGAAGAGATTTCTGAATGTTCTTCGCCCAGCATACGCCCCTCCAACTAGACATGCTTTATCTACTCATTTGCTGGATGCAGAGTTCAACAGAGTTCAGGTGAAGGTCAAGCAAATCATAGAGAACGCAGACAACTGCAATCATCTCTGATGGGTGGTCGAATGCTAGTGGGCAAGGAATAATTAACTACATCTCCACCCCTCAACCAGTATTCTACAAGAGCACAGACAAGGGACTCATCTGCAACACACCTGTCTCTACATTGCAGATGAGCTGAAGGCAGTCATCAATGACCTTGGACCACAGAAGGTATTTGCACTGATGACAGACAATGCTGCGAACATGAAGGCTGCTTGGTCTAAAGTGGAGGAGTCCTACCCTCACATCACACCCATTGGCTGTGCTAATCATGCATTGAGTCTGCTCCTCATGGACATCATGGCACTGAAAACAATGGATACACTACAAGAGAGCCAAGGAAATTATTATGTATGTGAAGGGTCATCAAGTTACAGCAGCAATCTACCTCACCAAGCAAAGTGAGAAGAATAAGAGCACCACATTGAAGCTGCCCAGCAACACAGGTGGTGGTGTCATGTTTAACAGTCTCCTGGAGGGGAAGGAGTCTCTCCATGAAATGGCCATATCACAGTGTGCCGATATGGACAGCCCCATCAACAGGATCCTCCTGGATGATGTATTTTGGGAGAGAGTGGTAAGCAGTCTGAAACTCCTGAAACCTATAGCAGTAGCCATTGCACAGATTTTGAGGTTGACGATGCCATCCTGTCTGATGTTCAGACTCTGCTTGCAGATGTAAGAGAAGAAATCCGTACAGCCCTACCCACTTCACTATTGCTCCAAGCAGAGGAAACTGCAGTTCTAAAATGCATCAAAAAGTATGAAGACTTTTGCCTGAAGCACATTTTACACCGCAGCTCACATGTTGGACCCCAAGTATGCTGGTAAGAGCATCCTGTTTGGTGCAGAGATTAACAAGGCCTATGGTGTCATCACTACCGTGTCTCGCCACCTTGGCCTGGGTGAGGGCAAGGTTCTTGGCAGTCATGCGAAGTACACTTCCAAGTACACTTAGTTTCTAGACAATCAATTTACAGATGTTAAAAATGTTTTTGGGAGATGCGATTTGATCTTCGAGGATCAATCAATATTCCCTTTTGATGTTCAGTGAAATCATACCATGTGAAGAGTCAACTCATTTAATTAAAGTTCAATTCATAACGAAATAGTTTTTTTTTTTATATTGGAAGGATTTAATCATTTGCAATTAAGTCCACTTATGATAAGGTAAAAGTTATGTTTCTGTCTCCATATGATATGGTAAATATATCCAATGCAAAAAACAGCTAAATTTAAAATGGTATTAATAATAATAAATCATCATCATAATAATAATAATGACAATAATAATAAGCATTTATTCACATATATTCCGACTGAAAGTTTCCACCTCTGAATATTCCCCAAATGTGCAACCTAGCCTGACAGAAGCCAGGGATATTTAACTTCTTACGGATCTTTCGGACAGGGACCAAAATCAGCGGAAATTTCAGAGCGCCAACTGTAGTACTCAATAAAACTCAAAACTTTCATTAAAACACACATGCAAGGTACTCAATTAAAGCTACACTCGTTGTGAATCTAGCCAACATGTCAGATTTGTAAAATGCTTTTCGGCGAAAGCATGAGACGCTATTATCTGATAGCATGCACCCCCCGAAATACCTGAACGAGACCTAAACAAAAGAATTAGCAGTAGCCGGTGCTACACAAAACGCAGAAATAAAATATGAAACATTCATTACCTTTGACGAGCTTCTTTGTTGGCACTCATATATGTCCCATAAACATCACAATTGGGTCTTTTTCCCGATTAAATCCGTCATTGTATACCCAAAATGTCCATTTATGAAGGCCGCCTGATCCAGGAAAATTCACCTTTACAAGACGCAACGTCACTTTTTAAAATAAAAAAAAGTTGCCTATAAACTTTTACAAATCACTTCAAACTACAAACGTTAATAATCGATAAAATTGATCACGGGGTGATCTGTATTCGATAGCAGCAAGTCTTGAAATCATTGTCCATTTTTTCACTTTCATAACTTCCTCGGTGGACCCCAAGACAGGAAGTGCCTAGACGTCATCCCACCAAGGATAAACATGCAATGAAATGCCAGTACTGGCGACATCGTGTGAAAGCTGTAGGCATTGTAAACGGGACCTCATCTATTTTCTATTGCCATAGACGATACATTGACTGGCGGATGAATATTTTTTGTTTGTTTTAGGTGAACAGTTTTCCTTGGGATTTTTACTCCTAAACACGTTCTGTTATAGCCACAGACATGATTTAACCAGTTTTAGAGACTTCAGAGTGAGAGACTACCAAATTGAACATCTTTCATTATTTACTTAAGGCTAAATTGATTTTATTGATGTATATTAAATTAAAATAAGTGTTCATTCAGTATTGTTGTAATTGTCATTATTACAAAGTAAAAATAATTACAAAAATCGTCCGATTAATCGGTATCGGCTTTTTTGGTCCTCCAATAATCGGTATCGGCGTTGAAAAATCATAATCGGTCGACCTCTAATTAAAACAGCACTTTACTTCACTTTTCGTACCAAAGTACGTTCATCTCTAGGAGACAGAACTCGTCTCCTTCCTGAGTGGTATGAAGGCTGCGTGGTCACATGGTGTTTATACCTGCGTATTATTGTTTGTACAGATGAACGTGGACCTTCAGGCGTTTGGAAATTGATCCCAAGGATGAACGAGACTTGTGGAGGTGTACAATTATTTTTCTGACGTCTTGGCTGATATCTTTTGATTTTCCCATGATGTCAAGCAGAGAGACACTGGGTTTGAAGGTAGACCTTGAAATACATCCATAGGTACACCTCCAATTGACTCAAATGATGTCAATTAGCCTATCAGAAGCTTCTAAAGCCATGCCATCATTTTCAGTAATTTTCCAAGCTGTTTAAAGGCACAGTCAACTGAGTGTACAGTGCCTTGCGAAAGTATTCGGCCCCCTTGAACTTTACGACCTTTTGCCACATTTCAGGCTTCAAACAAAGATATAAAACTGTATTTTTTTGTGAAGAATCAACAACAAGTGGGACACAATCATGAAGTGGAACGACATTTATTGGATATTTCAAACTTTAACAAATCAAAAACTGAAAAATTGGGCGTGCAAAATGATTCAGCCCCTTTATTTTCAGTGCAGCAAACTCTCCAGAAGTTCAGTGAGGATCTCTGAATGATCCAATGTTGACCTAAATGACTAATGATGATAAATACAATCCACCTGTGTGTAATCAAGTCTCCGTATAAATGCACCTGCACTGTGATAGTCTCAGAGGTCCGTTAAAAGCGCAGAGAGCATCATGAAGAACAAGGAACACACCAGGCAGGTCCGAGATACTGTTGTGAAGAAGTTTAAAGCGGTTGGATACAAAAATATTTCCCAAGCTTTAAACATCCCAAGGAGCACTGTGCAAGCGATAATATTGAAATGGAAGGAGTATCAGACCACTGCAAATCTACCAAGACCTGGCCGTCCCTCTAAACTTTCAGCTCATACAAGGAGAAGACTGATCAGAGATGCAGCCAAGAGGCCCATGATCACTCTGGATGAACTGCTGAGATCTACAGCTGAGGTGAGAGACTCTGTCCATAGGACAACAATCAGTCGTATATTGCACAAATCTGGCCTTTATGGAAGAGTGGCAAGAAGAAAGCCATTTCTTAAAGATATCCATAAAAAGTGTAGTTTAAAGTTTGCCACAAGCCACCTGGGAGACACACCAAACATGTGGAAGAAGGTGCTCTGGTCAGATGAAACCAAAATTGAACTTTTTGGCAACAATGCAAAACATTATGTTTGGCGTAAAAGCAACACAGCCCATCACCCTGAACACACCATCCCACTGTCAAACATGGTGGTGGCAGCATCATGGTTTGGGCCTGCTTTTCTTCAGCAGGGACAGGGAAGATGGTTAAAATTGATGGGAAGATGGATGGAGCCAAATACAGGACCATTCTGGAAGAAAACCTGACGGAGTCTGCAAAAGACCTGAGACTGGGACGGAGATTTGTCTTCCAACAAGACAATGATCCAAAACATAAAGCAAAATCTACAATGGAATGGTTCAAAAATAAACATATCCAGGTGTTAGAATGACCAAGTCAAAGTCCAGACCTGAATCCAATCGAGAATCTGTGGAAAGAACTGAAAACTGCTGTTCAAATGCTCTCCATCCAACCTCACTGAGCTCGAGCTGTTTTGCAAGGAGGAATGGGAAAAAAATTCAGTCTCTCGATGTGCAAAACTGATAGAGACATACCCCAAGCGACTTACAGCTGTAATCGCAGCAAAAGGTGGCGCGACAAAGTATTAACTTAAGGGGGCTGAATAATTTTTTCAGTTTTTGATTTGTTAAAAAAGTTTGAAATATCCAATAAATGTCGTTCCACTTCATGATTGTGTCCCACTTGTTAATTCTTCACAAAAAATACAGTTTTATATCTTTATGTTTGAAGCCTGAAATGTGGCAAAAGGTCGCAAAGTTCAAGGGGGCCGAATACTTTCGCACGGCACTGTATGTACACTTCTGACCCACAGGAATTGTGATACAGTGAATTATATGTGAAATCATCTGTAAACAATTGTTCGAAAAATTACGTGTCATGCACAAAGTATATGTCCTAAACGACTTGCCAAAACTATAGTTTATCAAGAAATTTGTGGAGTGGTTGAAAAACAAGTTAATGACTCCAACCTAAGTGTATGTAAACTTCCGACTTCAACTGTATATAGCCTGTAGTTTATTGGAGATTAAACATATAAATTCTATTTTATCAAATTGTGATACTCTTAGTTCACTGATACTTTTTTGTATTTCTTTTTGTACTTTATGGCATTTTATTGTAAATCTTTATGTCACTGATGGTAGTAATTTGAGGCTTCTGTTCACACATCAGATGCATAGCATGTTGACATTACAAAAAGTACCTCCAACAGTGACCGATCCATAATGGAACCTGTCAATTATTTACCTGCAAGTTACTTATTAACTGAAAATAGATTTATTTCATTACGAGTAAACAAGTAATATTGTCTAGTTGTGGGAGTGAGTGAGTTTCAGCCCATCCCTTTAATCTGTGCTTTCCAGTTTCAGTTTGAATCCTTCTCTTAAAACAACCTCTTAGCCTGACCAGCATTAACACAGCTACAACCATGTAATTAAACTAGTCTTAGTCGCCCGATACTCAGGTTGTAGAATGGCAGGGAGTGTCTGTATATGCTATTATGAAACCACTGAGCCCAGCCTGGTCTAATAAACTAGACGTAACATAGTAAAGTTAAATCCGGGACACTCAAATGAGTATGATACTGTATGTTACGTTTGGTATGGTTACAGAAAGGAGAGGTGGATGTGTGGGCGTATAATGCGAACGTCTAGCGACCCAAAGGTTGTGTGTTCGAATCTGATCAAGGACAACTTTAACATTTGCACTAATTAGCACTTTGCTACAACTTTTTCGCTACTTTGCAACATGTTGGGTAACACTTCTCCTAACTCAGTGGTCACCAACCGGTTGATCGCGATCGACTTGTCGATTTCCAAGGCATTTCTTTTTGAATGGCAAACAATTCTGTAAAAAACCTAACGATTAAACCTTGTGTTCCTATTTTATTTTGTTAGTCTCGGGCTGTTGGTGGTAGGTGCAGCCAATTCCGCTGCCCTGTGTGCCAGGTAGGCAAACTGTTGCCATTTCATGTGTGAAAGTACCAATTCTGCCTTCCCGGTGGGCCTGGTGAGGAAATCAAGTGCACTATGCTACCGCTGGTCAATCAGATTGCTCAGATGACCGAGTCTGCATTAAAGTAGCAGGCAATTTTTTTAAAGGCAACAGCAAAATTAATACTGTGAGATTTCAAAATGTTTAAAACCATGACTAGAGAGAGAATGTCAATGAATACAGCAAAGAGCTGCTGTTTTTACGAGTGAGTTTGTTTAATTTCTTACTCAGCACTGTCAACACTTTGTATTCAACACTTTGTATTCAACACTTTGTATTCAACACTTTTAAGCCATAAAATGTGTGTTCTTCCCATTTCCTCTCAGGGCTACAACAAGCAGTGCAGCAGTAATGAATGAGTAGGAAAGTGTATCTATAGGCTTGCGCTGTTATTATTAGCCCAGCTAACATTAGCGGCAACAAGTCGGAATTTGTAACATTTTATACGTATTGCAAATTCATAACACATTGTACAAATGGCTATTTGTAACATATCATATGAAATGGATGGACATACATTATGAAACGTAATATATGTATTAATTTGTGTATCATACTAAATGGAGAGGGACAGATTTAATATGTTACATTTACACAAGGTAGTCAAGGTCTCTGAGCCTGGGTAGGTTCCACTTTCAGAACTGACTAATTACATATAAGCTTAACCTGTTAGGTTTCAATGTAATTTGCTGCATCCAGCAACACCTGAACGTTTTTCACAAGTGTCGATTTGCTCCATTGCGGAAACATTCGGAGTATTCAAAATAAGTGGTCATTGTTCAATCAGTATTGTTGTAATTGTCATTATTACAAATATATTTATATAATTTTAAAAAATTGGCCGATTAAATCGGTATCTACTTTTTTTTTGGTCCTCCAATAATCTGTATCGGTGTTGAAAAATCATTATCGGTCGACCTCTACCCTGAAGAGCAAATTCATTGAGAATAATAATTTTATAGCCAAAATATCTTAAGACATACTATAGGCCTATTTGAACACAAAAGGCTAAATACAAAAACCTCACTCCCTGCTTATACTGTTTGTATGATGAATCTTCAGATTTTTTTTTTTCCATAAACAAGATCTGCTCATTTCTCCCGAGAGACCAAGAGGGACGTTGACAAACCAAGAGGCAGCAGCCTTCTGTCTGTCTGGGAGAAATGTAGCCCTGACCTCATCATCATGATGTTTTTTACTGAGACTTCTCCAAAAAAACAGAGAGAGAAAAAGGGCTGAAATAGCAGAAGCAAAAAGTGCTTTGTGCGAGGCAGGTTACTCATCTCCCAGTCTTCAGAGAGTATCTCCTATCACAGCCAATCGTATTAATCGGTCAGATCATGACACAGGCCTATAGGCTATGGTGGTTAACTCACTTCCTGTTTTATGTAACAAAAAGGTGAGTGAACACTGTCCTGGGGTCATTTCATCTTGTTCTTTAACTACTAAAGTAAGTTGGGCTGATTTCTATAAAATAATTAACACTGTGGCACACTAGTTACGCTACTGTGTGTTACCAGTGTTAAAACATTTGCACAATATACAGAACGGAGCTATCAGGTACTTTATTATTTGAAATATTTGAGATATAAAATAAACATCTGAATTCCTCTGTGTGTTCCGATCTCCAGGGTCGGCATTCCATTCTGAACGGTTTGGAATTAAGATCAGCCATTCTATTCTGAGTTTCTAGACTGAACTGCCACTACAGACATTGCGATATGATTTTTCATTCAAGTTAAATTCAGTTGAAATATTGCTGATGCAGTAGCCTACTGTTATCTTTGTTGAGGATTTTGGCATGCTCATTCAAATCCCCCAGAGAGCACAAGGATATTCTGTAAGTGCCACAATGATTTAGCCAAGCTGAGAGTACTGTTTCAGTATGCAGCCTATCTAAAAATAAAGAAAAGTTTTCTAACACTGAATGATTCGGGCAGCACAAAATATATTATTGCCTTTTGGCAGGAAAGGGCAATCCAATCCTTGAATACTAAGCCCATATATGTAACAATTACTATGACAGAGTATCTCTAGACTGAGAAGACAGAGGCAAATGTCTCAGACTGGCACCCGGGCTGGAGAAAAACAAGGGTCTGGGGCCTGGGCATTACGTTACTTCCTCAACCTCATAACCTCAACCTCTTTGTCTGGTAGTGGTTTAGAACTTCCATTGAAAAGATGTAGCCATTTGTACTGATTCGCATGAACACATTCTGAGTGGAATGACTCAATTCAAAAGGAGTAATTAAAAGTAACTTATTTCTCTCTCTCAGTACATTGTCAAAAACACAAAATCAACGTTTAAAAACAGGGATTGTATTTGGCCGGGGCTCAAAATAGGCCTAATCTTTGAGTTAGACAGTACAGCACATGAAGAGTTCAGTTACAATCATACTATGAAATGCAATCTTCAAGACCTAATAGCATGTTTCATCTGGGATGCAAGATGTAACTACAAAAAGGTCCACATTTTTTCCTTAATTTCATTGCTATTTCAAATATTAAAACATAACTTCCTGTAGGCAGTGGAAATTATCTCCTTTATGTGATATTGGCTTTACCACGTGGGCCGGTCCTCAATCAACACAAAATTTCCCATAATGACGAAGCAAAAACACGCAAATATTATAAGACAAAAAAAACAAATATCACATTAACATAACTATTCAGACCCTTTACTCAGTACTTTGTTGAAGCACCTTTGGCAGCGATTACAGACTAGACTATTCGTGGGTATGATGCTAAAAGCTGGGCACATCTGTCTTTGGGGAGTTTCTCACATTCTTCTCTGCAGATCCTCTCAAGCTGTGTCAGGTTGGCTGGGGAGCGTCGCAGCACAGATGTTCAGGTCTCTCCAGATATGTTCGATCAGGTTCAAGTCCGGGCTCTGGCTGGGCCACTCAAGGACATTTAGAGACCTATCGCAAAGTCACTCCTGCGTTGTCTTGGTTGTGTACTTAAGGCCGTTGTCCTGTTGGAAGGTGAACCTTCACACCAGTCTGAGGTCCTAAGCGCTCTGGAGCAGGTTTTCATCAAAGATCTCTGTACTTTGCTCCGTTCATCTTTCTCTCGGTCCTGACTTGTCTCCCAGTTCCTGCCGCTAAATAACATCCCCACAGCATGATACTGCCACCACCATGCGTCACTGTAGGGATGGTGCCAGATTTCTTCAGATGTGACGCTTGGCATTCAAGCCATAGTGTTCAATCTTGGTTTCATCAGAATAGAGAATGTTTATCATGGTCTGAGAGTCCTTTAGTTGCCTTTAGGCAAATTCCAAGCAGGCTGTCATGTGCCTTTTACTGAGGAGTGGCTTCCGTCTGGCCACTCCCCCATAAAGGCCTGATTGGTGGAGTGCTAACAAGATGGTTGTCCTTTTGGAAGGTTCTCCCATCTTCACAGAGGAACTCTGGAGCTCTGTCAGAGTGACCATCGGGTTCTTGGTCACCTCTCTGACCAAGGCCCTTCTCCCCTGATTGCTCAGTTTGGCTGGGCGGCTAGCTCTAGAAAAAGTCTCAGTTTGGAACCACCTCTTCCATTTAAGAATAATGGTTGCCAATGTGTTCTTGGGGACCTTCAAATGCTGCAGAAATGTTTTGGTACTTTTCTCCAGATCTGTGCCTTAACACAATCCTGTCTCAGAGGCCAATGGAGAATTCCTTTGACCTCATAGCATGGTTTTTGCACTGAAATACACTGTAAACTGTGGGACCTTATACAGACAGGTGTGTGCCTTTCCAAATCATGTCCAATCAATTTAACTTACCACAGATGGACTCCAATCAAGTTGCAGAAACATCTCAATGATGAGCAATGGAAAGGGGATGTACCTGAGCTCAACTTAAAGTCTCATTGCAAAGGGTCTGAATACTTATTTACATACTTTTAAAAAAAAAATGTATTCCTAAAAACCTGTTTTCACTTTTTCATTATGGGGTATTGTGTAGATTGAGGAGGAAAAAGTTAGTGCCTTCAGAAAGTATTCACACCACTTTACTTTTTACATATTTTGTTGCATTACAAAGTGGGATTAAAACTGATTGCATTGTACATTTAGTTAACGATCTACACAAAATGCTCTAATGTCAAAGTGGAAGAAAAATGTGAATATGACTGTTATTATTGGAAATATATATTGCTTAGATAAGTATTCAACACCCTGAATCAATACATGTTAGAACAACCTTTGGGATCGATACCAGATTTGAGTCTTTCTGGGTAAATCTTAAAGATTATTGCACAATAGAGGACGGCCGATTAATTAGGGCCGATTTCAAATTGTCATAACAATCGGTAATCTGCCGTTTTGGATGCAGATTACATTGCAATCCACGAGACCACCTGTTACGCAAGTGCAGCAAGGAGCCACGGTAAAGTTGCTAGTTAGCATTAAACTTATCTTATAAAATAAAATCAACCTTAACATAATCACTAGTTAACTACACATGGTTGATGATACTACTGCTTCAAGGAGGGCCACCATTGTTCCTGTTCCCAAGAAAGCTAAGGTTACGGAGCTAAACGAACGCCCCGTAGCACTCACTTCCGTCATCATGAAGTGCTTTGAGAGACTAGTCAAGGACCATATCACCTCCACCCTACCTGACACCCTAGACCCGCTCCAATTTGCTTACCGCCCAAATAGGTCCACAGACGATGCAATCTCAATGAAAGTGGACTTCAGGAAACAGCAGAGGGAACACCCCCTATCCACATCGATAGAACAGTAGTGGAGAGGGTAGTAAGTTTTAAGTTCCTCGGCATACACATCACAGACAAACTGAATTGGTGCACCCACACAGACAGCATCAGGAGGCTGAAGAAATTTGGCTCGTCACTAAAAGCACTCAAACTTCTACAGATGCACAATCGAGAGCATCCTGTCGGGCTGTATCACCGCCTGATACGGCAACTGCTCCGCCCACAACCGTAAGGCTCTCCAGAGGGTAGTGAGGTCTGCACAACGCATCACCGGGGGCAAACTACCTGCCCTCCAGGACACCTACACCACCCGATGTCACAGGAAGGCCATAAAGTTCATCAAGGACAACAACCACCCGAGCCACTGCCTGTTCACCCCGCTATCATCCAGAAGGAGAGGTCAGTATAGGTGCATCAAAGCTGGGACCGAGAGACTGAAAAACAGCTTCTATCTCAAGGCCAACAGACTGTTAAACAGCCACCACTAACATTGAGTGGCTGCTGCAAACACACTGACTCAACTCCAGCCACTTTAATAATGGGAATTGATGTCAAATATATCACTAGCCACTTTAAACAATGCTACTTAATATAATGTTTACATACCCTACATTATTCATCTCATATGTATACCTATATACTGTACTCTATATCATCTACTGCATCTTTATGTAATACATGTATCACTAGCCACTTTAAACTATGCCACTTTGTTTACATACTCATCTCATATGTATATACTGTACCCAATACCATCTACTGCATCTTGATTATGCTGCTCTGTACCATCACTCATTCATATATCTTTATGTACATATTCTTTATCCCTTTACACTTGTGTGTATAAGGTAGTAGTTTTGGAATTGTTAGCTAGATTACTCGTTGGTTATTATTGCATTGCCGGAACGAGAAGCACAAGCATTTCGCTACACTTGCATTAACATCTGCTAACAATGTGTATGTGACAAATAAAATTTGATTTGATTTTACTAGTTTAACTAGCTTGTCCTGCTTTGCATATAATCAATGCGGTGTCTGTTAATTTATCATCGAATCAGAACCTACTTTGCCAAAGGGGTGATGAATTAACAAAAGCACATTCGCGGGAAAAAAGCACAATGGTTGCACAGATGTACCTAACCATAAACATCAATGCCTTCCTTAAAATCAATACACAGAAGTATATACACTGCTCAAAAAAATAAAGGGAACACTAAAATTACACATTCTAGATCTGAATGAATGAAATATTCTTATTAAATACTTTTTTCTTTACATAGTTGAATGTGCTGACAACAAAATCACAAAAATTATCAATGGAAATCAAATGTATCAACCCATGGAGGTCTGGTCACACTCAAAATTAAAAGTGGAAAACCACACTACAGGCTGATCCAACTGATGTAATCTTAAAACAAGTCAAAATGAGGCTCAGTAGTGTGTGTGGCCTCCACGTGCCTGTATAACCTCCCTACAACGCCTGGGCATGCTCCTGATGAGGTGGCGGATGGTCTCCTGAGGGATCTCCTCCCAGACCTGGACTAAAGCATCCGCCAACTCCTGGACAGTCTGTGGTGCAACATGGCGTTGGTGGATGGAGCGAGACATGATGTCCCAGATGTGCTCAATTGGATTCAGGTCTGGGGAACGGGTGGGCCAGTCCATAGCATCAATGCCTTCCTCTTGCAGAAACCGCTGACACACTCCAGCCACATGAGGTCTAGCATTGACTTGCATTAGAAGGAACCCAGGCCCAACCGCACCAGCACATGGTCTCACAAGGGGTCTGAGGATCTCATCTCGGTACCTAATGGCAGTCAGGCTACCCTCTGGCGAGCACATGGAGGGCTGTGCGGCCCCCCCAAAAAATGCCACCCCACACCATGACTGACCCACCACCAAACCGGTCATGCTGGAGGATGTTGCAGGCAGCAGAACGTTCTCCACGGCGTCTCCAGACTGTCACATGTGCTCAGTGTGAACCTGCTTAGATATATGAAGAGCACAGGGCGCCAGTGGCGAATTTGCCAATCTTTGTGTTCTCTGGCAAATGCCAAATGTCCTGCATGGTGTTGGGCTGTAAGCACAACCCCCACCTGTGGACGTCGGGCCCTCATTACCACCCTCATGGAGTCTGTTTCTGACCGTTTGAGCAGACACATGCACATTTGTGGCCTGCTGGAGGTCAGTGCTCCTCCTTGCACAAAGGCGGAGGTAGCGGTCCTGCTGCTGGGTTGTTGCCCTCCTATGGCCTCCTCCACGTCTCCTGATGTACTGGCCTGTCTCCTGGTAGCGCCTCCATGCTCTGGACACTACGCTGACAGACACAGCAAACCTTTCCACAGCTCGCATTGATGTGCCACCCTGGATGAGCTGCACAACCTGAGCCACTTGTGTGGGTTGTAGACTCAGTCTCATGCTACCACTAGAGTGAAAGCACCGCCAGCATTCAAAAGTGACCAAAACATGGGCCAGGAAGCATAGGAACTGAGAAGTGGTCTGTGGTTATCACCTGCAGAACCACTCCTTTATTGGGGGTGTCTTGCTAATTGCCTATAATTTCCACCCGTTGTCTATTCCTTTTGCACAACAGCATGTGAAATGTATTGTCAATCAGTGTTGCTTCCTAAGTGGACAGTTTGATTTCACAGAAGTGTGATTGACTTGGAGTTACATTGTGTGTTCCCTTAATTTTTTTAAACCTGCATATTTAGTTCAAAGACATTCATGTTAACAGGCAATATTAACTAGGGCAAGTGTGTCACTTCTCTTGCGTTCAGTGCAAGCAGAGTCCGGGCATATGCAGCAGTTTGGGCTGCCTGCCTCGCTGCGAACTGTGTCAAGAGCATTTCTTCCTAACAAAGACCATCATTAATTTGCCAGAATTTTACATAATTATGACTTAACATTGCACAACCTTCAATGTATCAGCAATATTTAGACTTAGGGTTGCCACCGGTTCGATAAAATACGGAACGGTTTCCGTATTTCACTGAAAGAATAAACCTTTTGTTTTCGAAATGCTAGTTTCCAGATTTGCCCATATAAATGACCAAAGCCTTGTATTTCTGTGTGTTTATTATATTTTAACTAAGTAACTAAGTCCATGATTTGATAGAGCAGTCGACAGCAGCATGCTCGTGAAGCATTCATTCAAACAGCACTTTCCTGCGTTTGCCAGCAGCTTTTCGCAATGCTTGAAGCACCGTGCTGTTTATGACTTCAAGCCTATCAACTCCCAAGATTAGGCTGGCAATACAAAGTGCCTGCAAGAACATCCAATAGTCAAAAAGGTATATGAAATACAAATGGTCCTATAATTCCTACAACCCAAAACTTCTTAACTGGGAATATTGACGACTCATGTTAAAAGGAACCACCAGCTTTCAAATATTCTCATGTTCTGAGCAAGGAACTTAAACGTTAGCTTTTTTACATGGCACATTTTGCACTTCTACTTTCTTGTCCAACACTGTTTTTGCATCATTTACACCAAAATGAACATGTTTCATTATTTATTTGAGACCAAATATGTATTATATTAAGTTAACATAAGTAGGAGACTCTGCTAGCTAGCCAACAGCTAACAGCTAGCCAACAACAACCCGGTCGCATTCCGCTTCGCTCCACAGTTAGTATCACATTTTCATTTCATTTCATTACAGTACAACGGTTTGATTTGTTTGATCGTAGCTAGCTACATAGCCGTCTTTGTTTCAAAGATAATTGTGTAGTCTAGAGCGATTTCCTAGGTTAGCTAGCCAGCTATTGTCGTTCTTTTACGCAACGTAACGTAAACAACACTGCTAGCTAGCCAGCTAGCCCCGATTAGCAGCACTGTAGAAACTATTACACTCAACGGAACGACTTGATTAGTGTAGTGTCAACAACGCAGCCACTGCCAGCTAGCCTACTTTAGCAGTACTGTATCATTTTAATCATTTTAGTCAATAAGACTCTTGCTACGTAAGCTTAACTTTCTGAACATTCGAGACGTGTAGTCCACTTGTCATTCCAATCTCCTTGCATTAGCGTAGCCTTTTCTGTAGCCTGTCAACTATGTGTCTGTCTATCCCTGTTCTCTCCTCTCTGCACAGACCATACAAACGCTCCACACCGCGTGGCCGCGACCACCCTAATCTGGTGGTCCCAGCGCGTACGACCCACGTGGAGTTCCAGGTCTCCGGTAGCCTCTGGAACTGCCGATCTGCGGCCAACAAGGCAGAGTTCATCTCAGCCTATGCCTCCCTCCAGTCCCTTGACCTCTTGGCACTGACGGAAACATGGATCACCACAGATAACACTGCTACTCCTACTGCTCTCTCCTCGTCCGCCCACGTGTTCTCGCACACCCCGAGAGCTTCTGGTCAGCGGGGTGGTGGCACCGGGATCCTCATCTCTCCCAAGTGGTCTTTCTCCCCTTACCCATCTGTCTATCGCCTCCTTTGAATTCCATGCTGTCACAGTTACCAGCCCTTTCAAGCTTAACATCCTTATCATTTATCGCCCTCCAGGTTCCCTCGGAGAGTTCATCAATGAGCTTGATGCCTTGATAAGCTCCTTTCCTGAGGACGGCTCACCTCACAGTTCTGGGCGACTTTAACCTCCCCACGTCTACCTTTGACTCATTCCTCTCTGCCTCCTTCTTTCCACTCCTCTCCTCTTTTGACCTCACCCTCTCACCTTCCCCCCTACTCACAAGGCAGGCAATACGCTTGACCTCATCTTTACTAGATGCTGTTCTTCCACTAACCTCATTGCAACTCCTCCAAGTCTCCGACCACTACCTTGTATCCTTTTCCCTCTCGCTCTCATCCAACACTTCCCACACTGCCCCTACTCGGATGGTATCGCGCCGTCCCAACCTTCGCTCTCTCTCCCCCGCTACTCTCTCCTCTTCCATCCTATCATCTCTTCCCTCTGCTCAAACTTTCTCCAACCCATCTCCTGATTCTGCCTCCTCAACCCTCCTCTCCTCCCTTACTGCATCCTTTGACTCCCTATGTCCCCTATCCTCCAGGCCGGCTCGGTCCTCCCCTCCCGCTCCGTGGCTCGACGACTCCTTGCGAGCTCACAGAACAGGGCTCCGGGCAGCCGAGCGGAAATGGAGGAAAACTCGCCTCCCTGCGGACCTGGCATCCTTTCACTCCCTCCTCTCTACATTTTCCTCCTCTGTCTCTGCTGCTAAAGCCACTTTCTACCATTCTAAATTCCAAGCATCTGCCTCTAACCCTAGGAAGCTCTTTGCCGCCTTCTCCTCCCTCCTGAATCCTCCCCCCTCCCTCTCTGCAGATGACTTCGTCAACCATTTTGAAAAGAAGGTCGACGACATCCGATCCTCGTTTGCTAAGTCAAACGACACCGCTGGTTCTGCTCACACTGCCATACCCTATGCTCTGACCTCTTTCTCCCCTCTCTCTCCAGATGAAATCTCGCGTCTTGTGACGGCCGGCCGCCCAACAACCTGCCCGCTTGACCCTATCCCCTCCTCTCTTCTCCAGACCATTTCCGGAGACCTTCTCCCTTACCTCACCTCGCTCATCAACTCATCCCTGACCGCTGGCTACGTCCCTCCCGTCTTCAAGAGAGCGAGAGTTGCACCCCTTCTGAAAAAACCTACACTCGATCCCTCCGATGTCAACAACTACAGACCAGTATCCCTTCTCTCTTTTCTCTCCAAAACTCTTGAGCGTGCCGTCCTTGGCCAGCTCTACCGCTATCTCTCTCAGAATGACCTTCTTGATCCAAATCAGTCAGGTTTCAAGACTAGTCATTCAACTGAGACTGCTCTTCTCTGTATCACGGAGGCGCTCCGCACTGCTAAAGCTAACTCTCTCTCCTCTGCTCTCATCCTTCTAGACCTATCGGCTGCCTTCGATACTGTGAACCATCAGATCCTCCTCTCCACCCTCTCCGAGTTGGGCATCTCCGGCGCGGCCCACGCTTGGATTGCGTCCTACCTGACAGGTCGCTCCTACCAGGTGGCGTGGCGAGAATCTGTCTCCTCACCACGCGCTCTCACCACTGGTGTCCCCCAGGGCTCTGTTCTAGGCCCTCTCTTATTCTCGCTATACACCAAGTCACTTGGCTCTGTCATAACCTCACATGGTCTCTCCTATCATTGCTATGCAGACGACACACAATTAATCTTCTCCTTTCCCCCTCCGATTGACCAGGTGGCGAATCGCATCTCTGCATGTCTGGCAGACATATCAGTGTGGATGACGGATCACCACCTCAAGCTGAACCTCAGCAAGACGGAGCTCCTCTTCCTCCCGGGGAAGGACTGCCCGTTCCATGATCTCGCCATCACGGTTGACAACTCCATTGTGTCCTCCTCCCAGAGCGCTAAGAACCTTGGCGTGATCCTGGACAACACCCTGACGTTCTCAACTAACATCAAGGCGGTGTCCCGTTCCTGTAGGTTCATGCTCTACAACATCCGCAGAGTACGACCCTGCCTCACACAGGAAGCGGCGCAGGTCCTAATCCAGGCACTTGTCATCTCCCGTCTTGATTACTGCAACTCGCTGTTGGCTGGGCTCCCTGCCTGTGCCATTAAACCCCTACAACTCATCCAGAACGCCGCAGCCCGTCTGGTGTTCAACCTTCCCAAGTTCTCTCACGTCACCCCGCTCCTCCGCTCTCTCCACTGGCTTCCAGTTGAAGCTCGCATCCGCTACAAGACCATGGTGCTTGCCTACGGAGCTGTGAGGGGAACGGCACCTCAGTACCTCCAGGCTCTGATCAGGCCCTACACCCAAACAAGGGCACTGCGTTCATCCACCTCTGGCCTGCTCGCCTCCCTACCACTGAGGAAGTACAGTTCCCGCTCAGCCCAGTCAAAACTGTTCGCTGCTCTGGCCCCCCAATGGTGGAACAAACTCCCTCACGACGCCAGGACAGCAGAGTCAATCACCACCTTCCGGAGACACCTGAAACCCCACCTCTTCAAGGAATACCTAGGATAGGGCAAGTAAGGGTAAGTAATCCTTCTCACCCCCCCCAAAAAAAAAAAAAGATTTAGATGCAAGTGGCTGTTCCACTGGATGTCATAAGGTGTATGCACCAATTTGTAAGTCGCTCTGGATAAGAGCGTCTGCTAAATGACTTAAATGTATTACAAATATGAAAATTAAAAAATTTAAAAAAATGGGCCAATTATTAATAGGTATCGGCTTTTTTGGGTTCTCCAATAATCTGTATCTGTGTTGAAAAATCATAGAAATCGGTCAACCTCTATTGTACAATATTCGCCCTTATTTTTTTCAAATTTCTTAATGCTCTGTCAAGTTGGTTGTTGATCATTGTTAGATAGTCTATTGCAGGACTTACATGGCTAAGAAAATTGAGGTCAAAATTGTAACTAGGCAACCAATGTAAACTAACTCAGCAGGACCCGGTCTTTCAAAGATGATTAGTAAAAATCCAAATAACTTCACAGATCTTCATTGTAAAGGGTTTAAACACTGTCTCCCATGGTTGTTCAAGGAACCATAAACAATTAATGAACATGCACCTGTGGAACGGTAGTTAAGATACTAACAGCTTACAGACAGTAGGCAATTAAGGTCACAGTTATGAAAACTTAGGACACTAAAAGAAGCCTTTCTACTGACTCTGAAAAACATCAAAGATGCCCAGGGTCCCTGCTCATCTGCGTGAACATGCCATAGGCATGCTGCAAGGAGGCATGAGGACTGCAGATGTGGCCAGGGCAATAAATTGCAATGTCCGTACTGTGAGAAGCCCAAGACAGCGCTACATACAGGGAGACAGGACGGACAGCTGATCGTCCTCGCAGTGGCAGACCACATGTAAAAACACCTGCACAGGATCGGTACATTCGAACACCTGCGGGACAGGTACAGGATGGCAACAATAACTGCCCAAGTTACACCAGGAACGCACAATCCCTCTATCAGTGCTCAGACTGTCCGCAATAGGCTGAGAGAGGCTGGACTGAGGGCTTGTAGGCCTGTTGTAAGGCAGGTCCTCACTAGACATCACAGGCAACAACGTCGGCTATGGGCACAAATAGGCCTGGCAAAAAGTGCTCTTCACCGACGAGTCGCAGTTTTGTCTCACCAGGGGTGAGGGTCGGATTTTCATTCATCGTCGAAGGAATGAGTGTTACACCTAGGCCTGTACTCTGGAGCGGGATCGATTTGGAGGTGAAGGGTTCGTCATGTTCTTGGGCGTTGTGTCACAGCATCATCAGACTGAGCGTGTTGTCATTGCAGGCAATCTCAACGCTGTGCGTTACAGGGAAGACATCCTCCTCCCTCATGTGGTACCCTTCCTGCATGCTCATCCTGACATGACCCTCCAGCATGACAATGCCACCAGCCATACTGCTCGTTCTGTGTGTGATTTCCTGCAAGACAGGAATGTCAGTGTTCTGCCATGGCCAGAGAAGAGCCCGGATCTCAATCCAATTGAGCACGTCTGGGACCTATTCGATCGGAGGGTGAGGGCTAGAGCCATTCCCCCCAGAAATATCCGTCAACTTGCAGGTGCCTTGGTGGAAGAGTCGGGTAACATCTCACAGCACGAACTGACAAATCTGGTGCAGTCCGTGAGGAGATGCACTGCAGTACTTAATGCAGCTTTCTGTTAGTCGCATGTCTATGAAACTTGTTCAGTTGATGTCTCAGTTTTTGTATCTTATGTTCATACAAATATTTACACATGTTAAAGTTAGCTGAAAATAAATGCCGTTGACAGTGAGGTTATTTCTTTTTTTGCTGAGTTTTATATTTGGCCTATGAATTTGTCTCTCAGTGTGTCTGTTGGAAAGTAGATTGAACCAAGTTTTCCTCTAGGATTTTGCCTGTGCTTAGCTATATTTTGTTTCTTTTTTATCCTAAAAAACAAAAGTCCCAGGCTCTTGCAGATGACAAGCATACCAGTAACATGACGCAGCCACCACAATACTTGAAAATATGAAGAGTGGTATGCAGTGATGTGTTGGATTTACCCCAAACATAACACTGTGTTCAGGACAAAAAAAATATTTCTTGGACACATTTTTTGCAATATTACTTTTGTGCAAACAAGATGCAGGTTTTAGAATATTTGTATTCTGTACAGGCTTCCTTTTCACTCTGTAATTTAGGTTAGTATTGTGAAATAACTACAATGTTGTTGATTCATACTCAGTTCTCCTATAACAGCCATTAAAGTTTAACTATTTTAAAATCACCATTGCCCTCATGGTGAAATCGATTAATGGTTTTCTTCCTTTCCGGCAAATGAGTTATGAAGGGCGCCTATATGTTTTTAATGACTGAGTGTATTGACACACCATCCAAAGTGTAATTAATAACCGCACCATGCTGAAAGGGATATTCAATGTCATGTTTTTTTATTTATTATTTATTTTAATCTACCAATAGGTTCCCTTCTTCGCGAACAATTGGAAAACCTCCCTGGTATTTGTGCATCAATATGTGCTTCAAATTCACTGCTTGACAGAGGGACCTTACAGATGATGCAACTTATCTAACTTAACCCTTTGCGTGTAGGGGGCAGTATTTTAGTTTTGGGCTAAAAAACTTACCCATTTGAAACTGCCTATTTCTCAGCCCCAGAATATGCATACAATTGTGAGATTAGGGTAGAAAACTCTAAAGTTTCCAAACTGTCAAAATATTGTCTGTGAGTATAACAGAACTGATATTGCAGGCGAAAACCTGAGGAAAATCCAATCCGGAAGTGCCTCTTATTTTGAAACCTCTCTGTTCCTATGCATGCCTATCCTCCATTTAAAGGGATATCAACCAGATTCATTTTTCTATGGCTTCCCTAAGGTGTCAGTCCTAAGACAGTTTCAGGCTTTTATTTTGAAAAATGAGCCAAAAAGATTGCATTGCGTAAGTGGATAGGTGGGGGCACTCAGTCAGTTTTGCGTAACAGAGTAAAGAGGCCATTGTTTCTCCCGGTCCTATTGAAAAACTTACACTCACGGTTGATATATTATCAAATATATATTTTACAAACAACCTGAGGATTGATTATAAAAAACATTTTACATGTTTCTGTGGACATTATGGATATTATTTGGAATTTGTCTGTGTTGTCATGACCGCTCTTTCCTGTGGATTTCTCAACATAACGCGATAAACTAACGGATGTATTTGAATATAAAAATAATCTTTATGGAACAAAAAGAACATTTGTTGTGTAACAGAGTCTCGTGAGTGAAAACATCCGAAGATCAAAAGGTAAACGATTAATTTGTTTGCTTTTCTGATTTGTGACCTAGCTACTTAATGCTTAGTGTACATAATGTTTTATCGATAAACTTAAACGCTTGGATTGCTTTCGCTGTAAAGCATAATTTCAAAATCTGAGACGACGGGTGGATTAAAAAAAAGGCTAAACTGTGTTTTGCAATATTGCACTTGTGATTTCATGAATACAAATATTTTTTTGTAATGTTATTTGACTGTGGCGCTATGCTATTCAACGGTTGCTGATGACAATTATGCCGCTTAAGGGATGGGTAGCGTCAAGAAGTTAAGCATGTTAACTTATTTAGGACATAACAAAAAAGGGTTAAATACTTTAAGACATTTCAGCTTTTCATTTTTTATTGATTTGTAAAAATGTCTATAAACATAACTCCACTTTGACATTATGGGGTATTGTGTGTACATCAGTGACACAAACAGTCAATTTAATCCATTTTAAATGCAGGCTGCAACAACAAAATATGAAAAAGGCAAGGGGTGTGAATACTTTCTGAAGGCACTGTAAATGACCGACTGCCAAAACTCACTTCAGCCGTTACCATGAACAAACATTCAAAAGGACTGAACTTTACACACCCAGTCTCCTTATGGTGGTACAAGCTCAACAAGTCGCAGCCTAAGTCTAGCGTTTGGACAATCACACACACAGCATTCATTGTCCCCAATACCCTACACCAGCCCAAGCTGAACCAGATGTGACCGACCACCTTGATTCGATCTTATGAAGCAACATTTTAAGTTTTTCTGTGGCTCAGTTGGTAGAGCATGGCGCTTGTAACGCCAGGGTAGTGGGTTCGATTCCCGGGACCACCCATACGTAGAATGTATGCACACATGACTGTAAGTCGCTTTGGATAAAAGCGTCAGCTAAATGGCATATATTATATTATATTATACACTGCATTTGAAGAACAATGGGAAAGAATTCTGCTTTGAAAGTTGATCAACTTGTAACCTCACTTTTGAGAAAATGGCCTTTGAAAATTTTGGTAGCTACTGGAGAACTCTACGTCTACAACATTTCAGCATTGTTCACACCCTCTTAAGTTTTAGCCCCACCCATCTCTTTTAGGGTTGATCTGAGAGTTCTGTCCTAACAACAACAACAGTCAAGCACCCAAGCTAACGTGCTAATGTTGGCTAGCTTACCTAACTACTTCCAGACAAATGAGAGAACAGCTCAGACCATTTTACTCGCCCTAGCAGAGCTGTTAAGTTATCCAAAGTGTTGGTGACTGCAAATGTGCTGCTGGCAACAATTTACACTTTTTTTTGCCAATGTTTACTGACAGACATTGGCCATATTCAACGGGTGTTGAGTTTTGTGCTCTGGCACACAGACGAGAGTGCTCTGAAATCGGAGTAGATAGACTTAGCTGGTAAATTCGCTCTGGCTATCAGTTGTCGCAGTGACATTCTATTGAAATTGATTCTTGAAGATGTGTTGCTAGCTAGCTAAACAATTAACCATAATCCCAACTCATGACGTTACTACCCTGCATGAATCTGCAGGTAGCTAACCAACCAGGTTTAACGTTAGCTAGCTAACATTAGGCTATAACTAGCAAAGCAAATGGCTCCGACATACAAATAATATGATACACGTAACGTTAGCTAGCTAGCCAGACAGCTAATGTTAGCTAGCTAACAGTACCCTTTAACTTTAAATGAAAATGATTGCCTACACATACTGACCAGCTCAAATAGACAGAAGCATGCAATTTGGAAGACCAATCCGAACTCAACTTTCAGCATGTCCAGCCCAAAAATGATCTCAGCTATTCATGGCTAGCGGGAAGGTTGCTGCCTTTTTCTGCGGCTAAACCAACTAAGCTCGTCATTTAACAATTGTATTCATATTTATAGATGGCATACAGGTCTGTTATTAAGACACATTAAAGTTCACATCTTCCAGAAGGCATTTCTGCCAAAAAACACATTTTGATATAATAAAAGTGTCTCTTCTGTTAAGTAGTGACCTAGTACACCTAGTTTCCTGAAACTAGTCACAAATGGCTGACAACATTGAATGTGACTGACAACTTACCTAACGCCTGCATTTAAGGACCACACTCTCCTAGCAAGCAATCCAGGGTATTCTGGGTAGCACTTTCTCACCTCTGGACTGTAGGGTTGATGGAGTCTGTCTGGACGGTGATAACTAACTCTGAATAGCCCAACACTAAAAGTGTGGCGGAGGAAACAACATGTACATCCTGCCGAAGAAGACCCTTCCACTCTGGTGAATCCAAGCTGAGGTAAATGGGCTGCATTATTTATGCTCTGCAGTGTGGGCTGGGCTCTCAGACCTTCCGGCTTCTACAAGCCTAGAGCTGGGAGTCAGAGAGACTTCACCATTCCATCACATGGAACGACAAGACAATTATAGCACAAAACTATTCATTGACATTTGTAATCAATTCCTGTAATGGTACACAAGTCACCAACTTGCATGAATTGATGGGAATCAAGTAATGTTGGTGAGCATGGGGAAACTATTAGAACGAGAATATGCTAAATGTAGCAGCAGAGTCTTAAAGCCTACACAAAAAGCATGGAAATCTAATCCCCATTTGATTTGTTACTTATTTTCCAAGTAGCCCAATGCGATGGAAAACTCATAGGCTTCCATTAACTCTAACGCTACACAGGGGTGACACACAAATCAGGATGTTGACATTTGGGAATATAATTTCCTGCTATTCACTGAAGCATGAGTGCAAAATATCCTATACTACAAGCAAGAGGCTTGTAGTGATGTGTTAGTGATACAAGCTAGCATTGGAGTGGTTAAAGCTTACTACAAAATGTGTCTACTAGTCAGAGCTAATAATGCAACACTATGACAAATGCTAACAGGCTGACCGCATGAGTCACATGTGCGAGCATTGCAAAATAAAACGTAGAAATCTGTGTTATTCAATTATTGCACCCACACTGCTCGCACTGCCAACGAGCGTCTGCGTTGCCAAGGGATAAAATAGAAATCAGTTCTATTTCTGACGCAGATCACGCTGCCAGTCCTGCCTCTCCTATCTAATTGGTTTATAGAAGCAGGTACCCAAGTGCCATCCTCCTCATTGGTTATACCCACGTGGATGACTGAAAGAAACGTGGTCAATGGCGGTAATGTACCTAATCAATGAAACTTGCCTATCGCAAAAGAAAAAGTCTGGAAGGAAGAGGGATGGCTAGAAACGATTCAGTTGACCGTTTTCTGTATGGATTAATTGGCGGCGTAGAGGACCTTGTGCATTTCAGGAAAAATAACAACTCAATGTTTATATCCCAGGACAAATTAGCTAGCAAATAGGACAAATTTGCTATGCTTTTTGACCTGTACCCAAGTTAATATAATTGGTTCAGGGTTTGTTTTGATATTTTAACCTGCGTGCCGTGATCGCTTTTGGTGTGGGGGGACAAAATATATGTATGCACAATGGCGCTCGCGCGCAGCCATTTTGGGTTCCGTGTAAGGTTGCATGTTCGTAACTAAACTAAAACAAACAGCAAGAAGACTCCCTTTGGAGAAAAAAATAAAAAACACTTGGAAGCTCGAGAAAAAAAGCACTCCATTTCTGTGTTGCTTGGTGCATTCACCTGACGATGACCCTGATGATTTTGTGTTAGACCAGAGGATCCTGAGTGGTCTCGAAAGGCAAAACCTTTACAATGATGTGTTGACCCTGAAGCAGTTAGTGCACAGTGGAGTTCTTCCCAGTGAGAACCCTCCAGAAGTCCAGCACAGTGGCATCTTTGAACCGGACAGACGTCATTAAAAACATAGTGCATCTTAGGGATGCAAGCCAAGATAAAACTCTCTAAAAACAAGTTGTCTTAAAGGGATGAGGAAGATACAACATCCAAGCATCTGTATCCTCCACTCTTCGTTGGGATTGCTGCCATGGGATAAAAGAGTGATCTGCAGTGTGGCTGGTAAGGCTTGTCTGTACAAGACGATGACCTCAGCATAACTAGCTAGATGTGTATGCTAATAGCCTAATATTTACATATTGTTAATATGATTCATTCAGCTATACCATGGTGTTAAGTCAATTTTGTTTTGTGATCTTACACTAACACACAATGCAGGGGCCCACTGCTAACCATCTAGTAGATCCAAAATCTTTGTTATCCCTTACTGTCTTCCATCTCCCTCATCTTTCCATTTTCTGTCTGCTGAAAACAGGGTTCCATGTGGCATCATATTTGATTATGTACTTGGTCACAGAGGTGTAGCACCCATAGGGGGCAAGTGCCCCTTCAAATTTGTCCCGTTTAAAAATATTTATATCTGTAACACTACAAGCCACCTAGCAATTTTATGAAGTTGCCTTTACCTAGCCCAGATAGGTTCCCAACCTCAATCTAGCTACCAAGAAGCAATTTCAAGCTATCAATCAAGTTAAAGTAGCTAACTATCTTAGTTTGCATGCCTTCTGTAAAATTTAGTAGACTTTAGAAAAGCAAGCAATAATATAATTTTAAAAATACTGAATAAGGATGAGTTTATAAATTCATTCTGGAGTGCCATTGTGTGCTCAGAGTGCACTTGGGCATTCGTAAATTCGGAGTGTTGTTGGATTGTCCGTTCGTAAATTTAGAGTGTTGCGCTCTCAGAGCGCACACTGGACGATCTGGCCGAGAAGTAGGTTTGATCTGAGTGTTCTGATCTCACAATGACAGTCAAGCACCCAAGCCAAATGGCTAAAGTTGGCTAGCTTGCTAGCTATTTCCAGAAACAAATTAGAGAACACCTCACTCTGACCATTTTACTTTCCCTAGCAGAGCAGAGCAGGTTAGGCTGTTTCGTTATCTGGAGCGTTAGTAACTAACTGTGCTGCTGGCAACAATTTAATAGTAAAACAATTTAAGAATGCACCCTAAGGCTCAGATTCCTTTTAAGATCTGACCCAGATTTTAGCACACACAGAGAAGCATTTTTAGTTTCTCTAAAAAAAAAAGAAACACTTGTCAAGAGGATACAGACTGCTCGTAAGATGCTTTGACTTGCAGGAAAATAACTTTGACATAAAATAAACAATCATAATGCTTAATTCTATTTTTACAGTTACAGTGCACATTAATCAACGTTTCAGTAAAAGTGCTAGTCATTTTCAACCGCAGTCCCTGGGCAGGTTATTAAAAACAATTACAATACAGACAATCAATGAGCAGTGAGTACACACAGCAACATAGGACAAGCAAGACATAGCATGCAGACAAAGCAACAATACTAAATCTATAAAAGCAACAAAGTGTTTCCACACCTCATGGATTATGGCTGTAAATTGCAGGAAAAAGCCATTTCAGGTGTTGGAGAATTTGGCATTTTTCCAAACTTTCGGACAGGAGGCCTAGCCCCCCCCCTTCAGACATACCCTGACCCTCAACCCAACCATCCTCACACTTTGTGCCCCCTCAGATTTTGGGAATGCATGACGCCCCTGCTTTGTCGAGGAAATGTTGAATACATTCACGAGACTAGTGTGATATTTCAAAGTCAATTACCAATTCCCCGATTTGTGCGTTGATTTGCAATCAGTTAGAACCATTGGTTTACGACGTATACTTAAAGGTTGAGTAGTACAGTACAATATGCGCCTAGACAATGTCACCTGTGCTAACCGAGCTATAGCTCGAGCCAAGTCAGGACAGAAGAAACCGCGGGCAGGCGCTAATTCATAATTCGACAGACATAAAACGGGCCACATTACCTCTCTCTATCTCTGCAACCACGTAGTCCACAAGTCCAGGCCGACTATGTTCACCGACAATGACAAGCAGAGAATACTTGTCGTTGCTGAAGCCAGGATGCAAAGTTCGGTTCACATTTTCCATTGCTTCCACCTCTTCAGTTTGTTGTGTCGCCATGTTGAAAAGTTTGGCAAATAATGCCATACAGAGACGCCCCTACTTTATGTATAGGGCGGAAACTCTGTAGATTGACACTTTCCAGACCAATCGGATCGCTGTGGTCAGGGATAAAGGTACCGTAACTACAGTAAATAAACTCATTTTCAAGTATATTCTCTAAACATATAGTTTGCCAAAAACCTCATATTAAGGCATATTACGATTATTATGGTAACCTAATTATTATAGGATAATACGCTGTTATACGATATAATTAATATCATTATTCATTATTATTGACAACCTGGACCAAGATGTTATACTCGCTTTGAGATCATCTGTTGCAATTATCATATTCATTATTATCAGTTGTTACTCAGGTGGTTTCCCTTTCTCCAATGAAAATCTGTTGCTTCTCGAAATGTCTGTTGCCCCTGTGGAGCCAGTTACTTCTCATGTCTCCAATTTCAATGCAGAGATGTGACATATCATTGTTGCATTACTCCCTACAAAAAAAATCCGTTCAAGCACGAAGTCTTCAGAAGTCTTCAAAAAAGTTGTTTATTCCATTCTTACACATTTACATATCTAAAACAGCAAGATTTGAGAATACACTATGTGTCCTCATACAACATTGAGTCATCCCGATGGTAGCTGTCGTCCTCGATTCCCTAAAAGCATTTGAGGATGGAGAAGTTGCAAGATGTTCCCCGTGGACACTCGCACAACTTCCCAATTCTTGCACCTTTGCGAACTGCACATTGCTGACCCGCATCAGCATCACACTGTCAACACAGAGAACATACAGCCTACATTTATTTTTGCTGTAGATTGGACGACTGGAGCCTACTTTAAAATAACACACAGAATAATGGTCCCGCAAAATATAAAAATGTCCATGTTCAGACATATGTCTTACCAAGTTTCTACAAAACAATTCAGTTTCAATTAAGTAAATCCTAAAACTATTCCTTACCATGGGAACCCAACCCAACTTCTTCTCATAGGCCGGCATCTGCTTACTCTGTAGTTTTTCAAGAACCTCTTGTAAAGCTTCAAACTATAGAGTAGAAGAAACATGTTTAGTTTGACATGTTCATATCTATTCTGTCTGCAATGGCAGACTATAAACATATCGCCAATCTAAGTTTCACCATTATGAGGTGTGTATTAGCGTCCATTTGAGCAATCAATGTGCGCATGATGTGTGAATTGATATACCTCAAAACAATCCGTCCAAGTTATTGAGCAATGTACCTTTTAGAATCCTATTGGTGGGCCTATATAAAACCCTTAAAATTATTTTATTTTTTTTGCGAATAACGAGTATGTTTTTATCTCACCAATTCTTGTTCTTCTTGTGTCTTTATGGGGTCTTCAGGGGAGCGTGTTTCCAGAAAGTCGTGGGAGCTAGCCAGCACCACCAACACCGAGCAAGTAGCGCAGAGGATGAGGAGAAGGCTGCCGACCATGGTGCTGAAACGCGCGGAACCTGATTGGAAGTTGATAGCAAAGCAGGCGAATCAGTAGGTCTAGGCTAGTATTCTGGCTGGCAGACAACCTGGACCAAGGTTTTATACGTTGCTTTGACATCATCTGCTGCAATATTCATAACACTGAAATTATCGAATTATTTGGCATGTAACATTTCCGGGCAAATGTGTTCAAATAGCAAAAGTATAAGCATGTGTACACGCTATTTTTAAAGGGGAACATAACGAACTTAACTCTGGCATTTTGTCTGGCAAAATGGCATTTCCATAAAGGTATTCCCTCCAGGGAATGAAGAAATAGTTTGAGTTGAAGCCCCAAAATAAGGATTAAGGAGGCTTCAATGTACTTTATTAAGAACACATGGGCTGTGAAAATCACAACAGCACATTTTGAGTTGTTTGCAATATTAGCAGCTATTGTGCATCCTAGACCAAATCCATAGAAATCTCACATATTTACTGCTAAGGACCCTTTACAAAAAAACTGCCTGTATCTTAACTTCAGTATTCAAATTCCCAATAGATTCTAAATCATTGCTATTTTGAGGTTCCTACGTGTCATCTGATCTTTTGACCATCTACGTCAAACCAGGTCTGCTTCCCATCTCCTCTTGTGCACATAACCTCATCCTTGACCCAAGGTTTGTTCCAATTGACCCAGTGTCATACCCAGAACACTGCGTCACCCACAGAGATAGACAATACAAAATATAAATTTTATGGTGACTGGTGAGGGTTTGTTTGATTTCAGATTCAAATCATTTTAACCACACTTTCTGCATTTAGGCTGCACATATATACTTGATGCAACTGAAAAACATCATGCTAAACCTGTGTGTGTTATAAAATATAAACATTTTACTACTCCCTACCCAATAGACATTTCCGAGAAACATGGTTTAATTATTTGGTCTAATATTGACACTATAGTTCTTATGTGCTGAAGAAAAACATGTGGTGAAGCTCAGGGTTAAAGGTGAGGAGATGAAACCATGCGGGGGTGGTTTGAGACATCCAAAAACCTACAGTCCGATATTACATTTGAAATCATTTTCAACCATTACAGTTTATCTACATAAAACATGTATAAGAAATGCCAAGGCATGCGATTTGGTTGAATAAATGTTTTCTTGAAAAATAACATTTAAAAAATAATCCAAACATATTTGAAATATACAGTAATAAAATAAACTCCCAAAATGAACTTAAACTGACATAAAAAAAAGCAGGATTAACAATTCATTCATTTTTTTCTCCACTTGAACATAAACTGGCTGTCCCATTATTTTAACCCCCCAAAAAAAAACTTTGGAAAAACTTTTTCCAACAGTAAAAAAATAAATAATAAAGTGCCAAAAAACGTCAAAGTAAAAATATCCTCCCAAAAAGCCTCTTGGAAGTGCTGAGTTAACAGCTTGATGAGCTAGGGTCACCGTACCCTTAACACCATACCCCTATCCACAATCATCTTCTGGTCACGACACCCATCTTCAGTAAGAAAAAACCTGACAACTGCAATGCATCAGACACAGAGCCCCAACTGGACGACCTCTGTGTAGTACAAGAACATTCAGTCTTTGGAACTCGTCCTGTTTCAAGAGAACAGCTTTTTTTGTCTTCTTCCCCATTCTAGGGTCTTAAGCCAACCTGAAAGGGAAATGGCAGGAAGACAGTTATGAATAGTACATAGCCTACCTGTAGAATCCTCAGTCTTGTCTCGTATGTACTAATATGCATCATCATAAGATATTTATTCAGTGTACAATCTTCAGTGACTGCAAAATGTAGGCCTTTACTTCTGTAAGTTCCAAAATAGACCTACAGTTATAATCAATGGGCTATAGATCAATATACGTTAGAGCTATCCCGCTTTCTCCAATTAAAATATTACAATTATCCTTTGATAAAGCAGTTGAGTTACAGTGAGTTGGAATTGAAATCATATGAAAGATCACTTTACCTTATTCCTCTGCCCGTTTCTCTTTATGAGCCCTCTTGTGACTTGCTGCTGTCTGCTGCATTGCCTAAGTACCAAAAAGTAACTTTCCATATATGATTACGAAATCAGTTTCCTTTAGTAGTAATTAAATCATGATCTGATGAGAGAGATTTTAAGGTGGACGTCATATCCCATATGAGACTCTGAAATGTTAAATGGGGAGTATTGACATTGACAGTTGCCGCGTTCAAAACAACTGGAAAAATATGAAGTCAAATCACATCATCAGCGATATTCCGGTCGGAGCTCTAGAAAGAGGCCCAAGTTCCCAAGTTGGAATTCCGGGTTGGATGACCGTTAAAATAGATTTTTCCCCAGTCGGAGCTCATTTATTTATTTTATTTTTCATAGTTCCTCTGAAGTCGGAGATTTCCGAGTTGTTTTGAATGCGGCAATAGAACCTATGAACATAGCAGCGTGTCCATCAATAGGAACAAATGGTCTAGAAATGGAAGAGGCTCTTGCTAACCATGTAGCAGCCAGTGTGGTAGCCACACAGGTACCAGGAGAGCAGCATGCTGGATAAGTCTGTAACGGACGTGCCAAGCCCATCGCCAGCATCCGCCAGCACTGCTCGGGGGGGCCATACACACGGTGGAGGTGGAGGAGGAGGCAGGAGTGACAGGAAGTCCTGGAGGAGAATATACCATTATACATTATTACACCAGCATTAAAAATACTCATACAAACTTTGAAGATCTCTTATTTTTAAACACAACCACAACATAGACATTAAATAATATTACTCTTGCTGGATGTACAGGCTTGAGGTAGCCAGTCTCACACAGGTTGAAGATAGACATGTAGGTAAGAAACACACACACAGCAAACAGCCTCACCAAAGACCCATTGGGCGGTGGCACTGGAGGAAAAAAAGGAAACGGGTGATCATTTGGTTCCCGACTCCGGCCATTTGGTTCCTCTTTCCGACTACTTGGCTTCTTCTTATTCCCCTGCTCATTGCCAAGGTTAAAGCCTTTTCCCTGAAACAACACAGAGAGAAACATACAAATATCACAATGTGTAGTTTGGGACATGCCATTGTGGACAAGTCTGACATATTTCAATGCAAACGTCCTTATCTGTAAACATCAGACATCAGTAAAGCATAACCATGTGTCAACAATGTATTCCAGACGTCCTCAAAGAGAGAATAGCACCCAGACTCACTGGAGGAAACTCAGGTGGTCGAGGTAAGGAAGGCTCCTCGTGTCCCTCTTGTTGAGGTGTCCTCCACTCTCTATCCTTCTTCCAGTCTGCGCTGTTGTTACTAGTGGACCTGAACCCTTCCACTGCCTAGGAGTGAGAAACTTGCCTTACTGGGCTGACCCACGCAGTGCTTCAATATGGAAGTTTTCAGGTCACCCGACAAAATGTACATAGAAATGTGCCATAGATATGTCACTCTCATTGAAAGCAATTCTAAGAAGCCGTAGATCTGTTCCATATCCACTATTTCAATGCTTCCCATTCTTGTGTTTTTTTGTTGTTGCGTATTTTACTTTAGTTTATGTACGCCAGCTTCAGACAGCTGAAAATACTCTATTTTTGGTTATTGGAAAATATATTTCACGATGGTTTAGATACAGGTACAATGATTCGCTACACTATACTTGCTTGTCTTGTCACAAACTGAAACAAGGCAAACTATTCGTCTTTTAGCAACCAGGAAATGGCGGAATGATTTCTGCATACTGCATCTTTAAAGTTTGAAACATCTTACCATCAAACTTTACTTGAACCGTCTGGAGTCTGTCATAAAGGCCACATAAATGAGGGTTCAAGTGAAGTTTGACCCCTTGTTGCACCTTGGCAGTAGCTCTTCCACAGTGCCGTCCCAGGTCATCTGGCGATAGCAGGGTGCTCAGCTCCAGCTCCTCCTCGTTCCCGTAGCCTTCAAACTTCACCCGGCAGCGTTCCCCTCTCATCCACACCAGCACCGCTGGGTAGACCAGGCCATCCTCTGAGTACACAGCACGGCACCGGGAACCCAGCATCCACACCTGGTACAAAATGCCATACATACACACCATAAGGGGAAAACACATTTAATAGACCAGGTAGTAGACCAGTGGTTTTAAGATATTCCTCCCTTCATCAATTCACAAGAGTGAATCTCATGACTTGGAAGAGGCCATCCGCTGACCACATCCCAAAAATATTTATCCCGTATAGTCTAACGGGTTACTTTAGAGTTTTCCTTTGGGTCAACCGGTCCCTTATTTGGCACATCAGTTTCTGAGAGTTTCAACTCTTAAATAATTATAGGCCAATCTCAAAGCTGTCACCCCTGGTGAAAATACTTGAAACCCTTGTAAGTGAACAGCTAACAGATTTTATTTACTAACTCTATTTTATCAATGTACCAATCCGGCTTCAGGAAGAAGCATAGCACAATTTCAGCAGCCATGGTTTTAAATGATATCACTGAAGCCATTGACAAAAATCAGCACTGTGTTTCACTTTTTATTGATCTCTCTAAGGCTTTTGATACAGTTGATCATGCTATACTAAGGCAGAGATTGTCGAGTGTAGGTCTTTCGGAGCATGCAGTTGCATGGTTTGCTAACTCATAGGCAGAAATCCACGGGGGGACACGACCCACCCATCCTGTGAAAAATATGATTTGTCCCCCCCAATATCACTGTAAACATAACTATGTAATTTCAATAATATTAATAATACGCAATGAAAGTACTTGTGCTGATTATAGACACTTAATAGCGCGTTTTTACGTTTCAAAAGAATGCGACCCCCCCGTCCTTTGCCTCACAATGGTTTGATCCACTGCCAGTTCTTCAGCTGGCAAGGTAATAGAGGGTTCCTATCTACTGTCCGAAAGGCACTCAATGCACGTAATTGACATGAGGTTAATCCAGTCAATCGCGCCATATCAATGTTGTTGTTGTTTTTTATGTTGGCAGGGTTCACACACTAGCTGAATTTGCAGAGCTAGCGCGCAAACTAAAGCAAACATTGACTATCAAGCTAGCTAGTACCTAATCAATTTGTGGCATCGTCAAAGATGGGATCTTTGCTATCGTCAGTTTATTCCAAGATCAGCATGCAGCTGTAGTGCTTCAAAGTCCCTGTGATAAGGTTAGCGATAAACTGAACAGAACTACACCCTCTTCTACCATTGTCTAAAATATATTTAATGGTCTCTTTGCGAAAGCTAAATTGTTGCCAGGGATCTTTTTATTTCACCTTTATTTAACCAGGTACATACTGGACTGATAAGGAACAGTGCTATAACTATTCTTATTAGTAGTAGTAGTAGTATAATGATTTAAACATTTGAACCAGTTGGAACAACCATTCAGTTAACTACTGTACCTATCAATTATCCAGTAGTAGTGATTATGGTTCTTTCAAAGAGCACGTCCTCGCGCTAGCTTGCTACTCTACGTCTTACAGGAACGCGCTCACCGGCCAAGCACACGCACTGTCGTGGATGCAAGGTCCGATCCCACTTCTGACGCCAATGTAATGAAACAGCAGGGAGCAGGTCTCGAACCCTCGACCTTCTAGCCCGAGGTCCGGCGCGCTATCGACTGTGCCGCAAAAGCATGATCGTGCGGCAGGGTCGATTTCCGCGCTTATAAACCCAGGGTCGTTACACTACATTTAACATATTACAACGTAGGCTGTGTTACAGTACTACTTTTGGTGTCCCCCTCAGGAATTGCTCTTGAGAAAATGTCATGTAATTGTCCCCTCCAAAGTTGATATCAGATTTTCGCGCCTGTGCTAACTATCTGTCTGATAGAACTCAGTGCACTCAATTTGATGGGCTTAGGTCTGTTAAATTGTCTGTCTTGAATGGTGTGCCCCAAGGCTCTGTACTTGGTCCTCTCTTATTCATATAAATGATTTAGACAAAAATGGCCAAAATGCACAACTTCATTTTTATGCTGATGATACTGTTATTTACTGTTGTGCCTCGTCTCTTACAAAAGCTTTCCAGAACATGCAAACTGCTTTTTATACTGTTCAACATACCTTGTGTCAATTGAAGCTTATCCTCAATACTGACAAAACTAAACTAATGATGTTTTCTAATGCAAGAAATAGACCTCTAAACCTTTCACCTATTACTACCTGTCAGGGCAAGGGGATTGAGGTTGTAACCTCATAAATATCTTGGAATTTTAATTAATGACAGCCTCTTTTAAATTGCATATACAACAACTCTAAAAAAAAATTGAAGCTGAAATTGGGATTTATTTTAGGAATAAGGCCTGTTTTTCTTTTGAAGCCAGAAGGAGGCTAGTATCAGCTACATTTATGCCTTTACTAGACTATGGGGATATTTTATATATGAATGCTTCCGCTCTGTGTTTGAGATCAATTGACACTCTTTACCATGGCACTTTGAGATTTATTTTAAACTGCAAAACCTTACGCGCCACTGCACTTTGTATACCAGGGTTGGCTGGCCTTCTCTAGGTTTACTACCTTTTTATTTGTGCATTTTTATTTTTCAGAAATGTGGTGGGTACTCTCTTCATTCGCTGGACTTTATCCGGCTAACTGTTCCAAATGTCCCAACTGAATTTGGTAAAAGGGCTTTTATGTACTCTTTGCCATCGTCTTGGAACACCGTACAAAATACTTTTAAACTGGAAGAACTTGTCCCGATTGGTGTTTTTAAATCACAGATGAAGGATTTTGAGGCTGATTCCCTGACCTGTCAATGTTTTTAATTTGCTGTTTTATACTCTTGTGAATTCAATGGTTTTTACTAGATTACTAGTAGTTTTTCATGTTGTCTGTCTGTAATTTTTTTGTAATGACTTGGTGCTGCCTATCTTGGCCAAGGCGCTCTTGAAAAATAGATTTTAATCTCAATGAGCCCTTCCTGGTTAAATAAAGGTTAAATAAATAAAAATGTTTCTGTGGATTGTCTGCAAGCTTCTCATCGCTCTCCTTTTCATCGCTCTGAAAGATAAAGATGAAACAAAGGAGATTACTCAGGATTCAATGTTGGAAAATTGTTCTTCGGATTAAGACATTCATGTTATTTGTTTTTGGTTTGAGGACATCTCTCCCCTCAATTCACAAGGGGTACATTTCTTGATATGGAAGGGACCATATCCCACAAATCGTATTCTTCCAAATAGCCTAACAGTTTTGATTCAGACAGTTTCGGTGGGTTGTCTCCATGCTTCTCATCCCTCTCTTTTTCATCATTACAGCTCTAAAGAATGAAACAAAGACAAAGGAAATAATTTAGGATTTGTTATTGGACCATTGTTCTTCTGATGAAAACATGGAGACATTCATGCTAGGGCTATTTGGTTTTTTACTTTGGAATGTATCCATTTATCAATTTAACTTTTTTTTTACTCATCAAACTACATAATGGTAATAATTTATTATAATGGTAAATCTCTGTTGTTATACTAGGTAAATTAAGATGTAGCCTAGGCCTATTCACAATACAGGCGAATGCATACTCAATGAGTGTGTGCATGCATTGAGTTATCAATCTTGTTTTTGCTGATTTTATGAGGCTACAGTTGAAATATAATCTGTTTACCTTCCATTTGGGACTTTTGTTATTGTTCTGATCAACAACATTTGTATAGAAGAAGCAATCACTTATTTGATAATGTGTGCACTGTCTCTTTAAGACCCATGATGTCAATCACACACCAAGTCAGTTTGAGGCTAGGGCAAAGATGTTCTTGACTGGGAGAGACAAAGTGAATGAATACAGTTTTTGGTGACAATCAGCAATATTTTGCATTGTGGTTTGCATATTATCCCAAACAAGGGACTAGGGTAGTGAATTGATGTTGGCTTCAGTGTAAGCTAGCAAGGAAAGGTAGCCTACAAAGCTGGATGCTACCGGTATCTTCTTGCACTGTAGTGTTCTAGCCTGTAATGGACATTGTTTTGGGAACAGTAATTAGTGGTTTCAAAATGTCTACCTGCCATGTTTTATTATTAAAATGTGTTAACTTTTGTGCAGCATAAGTGGTTCCGCATGTCAGGCTAGAACTAGCCATGAGTAAGTGGAGCAGGCACGGTGCTCTCGAGCTATAAGGGAACAGACCTGATCCTCTCTCAATCAGTAGACCAGGTGACACACATTTGACAGAAGTACCGAAAGTAATACAAATTCTAGTGACAAACTGTTTATCATGTTCTAGTTTCAGTATACCTTACAACACCATTGCCTATGGCTCACCCATTTCTCCTTCCGGGGTTGGTCAGCAGCTTCAGGTAGCATGGCGCTCAGGTCCATCTCTTCCTCGTTTCCATAGTTGTCAAACTTCACCTTGCAGCGCTCCCCCTCCAACCAGACCAGGGTGGCAGGATAAACCCGCCCATCCTCTGACCACACAGCCTTGCAGTGGGACCCTATCTCCCACTGCTCAAAGAATCACAGATAGAAAGCGCATTAAGGAAAAGATTCAAGCTTTATACACCACAAAAATGTCAGTCTTCCATCTATAGACTAACTGATTACCTTTAAGTTTGCCTTTGGGTCAAACGGTCCCTTACTTGGCACACAAGATTCTGAGAGTTTCTGTGGATTGTCTGCAAGCTTCTCATCGCTCTCCTTTTCATCGCTCTGAAGGATAAAGATGAAAGGAGATTATTCAGGATTCAGTATTGGAGAATTGTTCTTCTGATTAAGACATTCATGTTAATTGTTTTTGGTTTGAGGACATCTCTCTCATCATCAGTTCATAAGGGGACAATTTCATGACATGGAAGGGATCATCCTCTGACCACATGACACAAATCTTATTCTTCCATATAGCCTAACAGTTATGATTCAGACAATTTCTTGTTCATCATTACAGCTCTAAAGGATGAAACAAAGACAAAGGAAATGAGTCAGGATTTCTTATTGGATCATTGTTCTACTGATGAAAATATGGAGACATTCACACGAGGCCTAGTTGTTTTCGGTTTTAACACATGCCCACCAATGTCCCCATCATCAGTTCACAAGGAGTATATCTTGTGACTTAGAAGGGGCCATCTGACCACATAGCATTAAGAGAATCAGAGACCAAAAATCATGAGGAAAAGCTTCAAGCCTACACACACCAGAAACATTTGTGTTCCATCTATTGACTACCTTTGAGTTTGCCCTTGAGTCAACTGTTTCCAGACTTGGCACACAAGATTCAGACAGTTCTGACTCAAACAGTTTCTGTAGATTGGGGAGAAGCTTCGTGACACTCTCTTTTTCGATGTTTGAGCTCTGAAGGATGAATGAAACAAATGAGAGTCATTAGGTTGATATTCATGTATTGTTTTGGGTTTCAAGCCATTCCAACCACCATCGATTCACAAGGGAGAAAATCTCATGGTGTTTCCCTTTATTCTCCTGAATAAAATGTTTTAGCTAAGTAACAAACTACACCAGAGCCATGTATTTAGATTTTTTTTTTTAATACATGGATCTGCAGTCTGCACTACACTAACTCTATCTTAACCACATATAGGGAAGGAGCTTATCCACCCACTAATATACTTGTCAAACTTTACCCGAAATGTTTGAAAGGCTTCGTTATAAGACTTTACCAGTGCCGAGTTGTCAGTAACCACATACCCTTAATTCTACATCAAAACAGAAACTAAAAGCAATGCTAATTTAATAAGAAAGTACCTAGCTAGCTAGCCGTTGGCGGTGGCACAGCCAGCCGTCAACTTTATCAGTGGCTAACGTTAGCTAGCCTCATCATCATCTTGGTGAAGGGAGATAGCTTGCTAGCTATGCTATAAAACCCTTACCTCGACTCCTTCACTTCGCAATTCAATACTTGCTGGACATTCAGCCATAACTGTTAAGTTGAATGAAACACACGTATTGACTTATTGTAGGTTGTTTCAAATGTAGAAACAAAAGCATTGATTACATTAAATTCCCGCGAGTGTGTCAAAAGCTGCAGCGTACCATGTGTATGATACAGTGCATTCTAGGAATTGTAGTTCTTAAATGGCTGTGTATTAATGGTTGCAATGGCGCCCCTTGTGGAACCGCAACATACCGTTCACATTATAAATATATAATATATATACATTATTATGACAGTATAGTAAATTATTCTGCACCCGGATGCAAAATAGGCTACCATATGGTAGAATCAGAATGAGCAAGTTCTAAAACCTTTATATAGCAGCAATATATCGTATAACCCAAATGCTATAACAGATTGCTTTTGGTTATGGCTTTCTTGGCTATTAACTGGAGTAGGCCTACTCAAAGTCATGCAAGTAACACATCGGGCCACTATGCTAGATAGCCTATAGGCTACAGCCAAAATGTGACCATGCATGTTCCTACCCTCCTCCATCCATATCCTCTAGCCGCATCCACCCATTCAATTCAAAGCATTCCATTAGACCAAGGTATTTCATTCTGTCTTAGTATGCGCCGCTCACAATTACCATCTTAAACCGGGGAAAGTGTCAAGGCGAACTATATCGTGTCTGTGAGCTGTCCTACTTAATTTACTGGACAGCGGGGGTCCACCGAGGAGACAGGAGACATGCCAATAGGCTAGTCAACAGCATTTAGCCCTAATATACGAATTACCGTAGGTTCGAAAAACCGCAGTGAGCTCCCAATGGCGTCTTTCCATGCATTCCAATAAGGTGAAGAATGTGAGACGTGTGTATTGCCTGCTGCAGGCCTACACTCTAAAAAATAAAATGTTAATCGAGTATCCTTTAGGGGTTCTTCAAATTGAAACAGTGGGAGAACCCCTATAAATTATTCGAAAATCAATTTTAAATTATTATTCAAGGAACCCCTTTTATTGGATCCTCGAATAACCTTTTGGGGTACATTTTTTAACTACCCTGCTGTCATTTCAAATTCAAAACCAAATGTTTCAGTTGGGCAGTTAGGTTCCTGCAAGAACCCCCACCAATTAAGAAGGTTCCTCGATTAACCCCACCTATGGTGTTCTTGGAATAACCTTTTGGGGACAATGTTCAGTGCCTGGTATCGATTTGGGAATCTAGCATTTCACACTAAATTAATATAATCATTAATATAATCAAATAGACCATGGGGACAATGATCAGCCGCAACTTGATAACAGCAGTAGGCCTGGTGCAGTTCAGGTTTGATAGGCCTATCGTAAATTGGAAAGCGATTGGAAAGGCTAATCTTGAACTGTGAAATGCGCAGTTTTAATTCAATCAAATTGTAGCCCACTAGTCCCCAAAGGCTACAGTAGGCTATCGATACTACCTCTAATCATTATAATAGATTGCATAAAACAGATTATCTTCTCATGATCAACATGTCATGTATTGTTTTTCGGCTGATTATGTTTTTGACGAATAGGGGTTATTGCTAAGGGTACTTGATCGTTAGTAGTATTTCTGGGTCTGGGACTCGTAGGGCATCTGTGTGAAACACTAGTAACAGATGAAAGGGGAAAGTTTATATTTGCTCGAATCCTTATGCAGCCATTCCGACCGGGCTCTTTTTATTAGGGGGTAATTGCATCGTTTTTTGTCTCAATTTATCGTGGTACACTCAAAAACATTGGGGTTCAACAATGGTTCTTCTAAGATCCTCAACGTTCCTCGAAGAACCTTAGGGTTCTTGTCTCCAAGGAACAAGTCAATCTTCACACTTGATATAAACTCCAGCTCGAGTAAGCTGCTTTTTCAATATCAGTCTTCGAGAGTGTAGCTATTCAGTTGACGACTAAGTGGCGCTCCACGCTAAGAAGAATGACGTTTTAGTATAGCCTCAATGTACAAAAGGCTTTCTGATAGAGCACTGATATTGCACTCTCATTGTGAGTTTTGAGCAGTACTATTAAAATATGTATTCCTTGAAGTTGAACAATAACATGGGTTAGTCTTTATTTAATGAAAAGTGATACATTTATACAACTTTATACAAGTTCATGGTCTAAAATGGGTTTAATCTCCAGCGTATCGACATAATCTGCACTAATTAGGTTTTTGTAGTAAAACGCGAGAGCTTGGTTTGGGTCTCATGAAACAATTCAGCAAGGGGCATAAGGGAGAACAATACGATTTGCAAAGTGTGACAGGGTTCGTTCCACAAAATTAGTGCCTTTTATGTCCCTTTGATATTTTAGGTAGAAATTGTGCACAAATACTGAATTACAAAGCCTATTGTATTAAATGATGTGCCCTTTAATATAGACCACATGGAATATTCAATAAATATGATTTTTAATATGAATAAAGACTTGCTAAAGTGCCCAAATTCAGCATTTTGATTTGTACCTCTGTGCATCCTCTGTGACTTCTAGGAATATTTTAACCCCCTTAACCCCAACATTTTCCATTTGGGGGGGGCTTTGACGAAGTAATTTCTGAAGATTATAATTTATTTCATGTGATTAGTGACTCATTTTCTGGGGTTTGTGGTTAAACCTAGCGGGTTGAGCATAACACATCAACCCGGTTACCCAAAGATAGACAGGCTAGAAATGTTTTAACAATAAATCAATAAAACATGTACGTTTGCATTCAATTGCCCCTCTGTTGCACATAACAAAATTCCCCGTACCATCACTCATTCATATATCCTTATGTACATATTCTTTATCCCCTTACACTGTGTATAAGACAGTAGTTTTGGAATTGTTAGTTAGATTACTTGTTGGTTATTACTGCATTGTCAGAACTAGAAGCACAAGCATTTCGCTACACTCGCATTAACATCTGCTAACCATGTGTATGTGTAACGGATGTGAAACGGCTAGTTTAGTTAGCGGTGTGCGCTAAATAGCGTTTCAATCGGTTACGTCACTTGCTCTGAGACCTTGAAGAAGTAATTCCCCTTGCTCTGCAAGGGCCGCGGCTTTTGTGGAGCGATGGGTAACGATGCTTCGGGGGTGGCTGTTGTCGTTGTGTGCAGAAGGTCCCTGGTTCACGCCCGGGTATGGGCCCGGGTTATGTTACATATGCAGAAGGTCCCTGGTTCGCGCCCGGGTATGGGCGAGGGGACGGTTTAAAGTTATACTGTTACATTGATGCTGTTGACCCGGATTACTGGTTGCTGCAGGAAAAAAAAGAGGAAGGTCAAAAGGGGGGGTGAGTGTAACGGATGTGAAACGGCTAGTTTAGTTAGCGGTGTGCGCTAAATAGCGTTTCAATTGGTTACGTCACTTGCTCTGAGACCTTGAAGTAGTAATTCCCCTTGCTCTGCAAGGGCCGCGGCTTTTGTGGAGCGATGGGTAACGATGCTTCGGGGGTGGCTGTTGTCGTTGTGTGCAGAAGGTCCCTGGTTCACGCCCGGGTATGGGCGAGGGGACGGTTTAGAGTTATACTGTTACATATGTGACAAATAAAATTTGATTTGATTTGAAGTTGTCAACTCTGTTATTAAGTCAACCCGATTACTTTATTTTTCACTTCATAGGCACTTACTATAGTAATTTGTTTACTTAACCTCTTGATATGGGAATACGTTTCATTCATCAAGTTCAACATGTGCTCTTTATGACAGAATATAACATTTTGGTGAAATAAACGTTTTTTTTCTCACCAAGTTACAATACTCAAAAGGCACCTAATTAGTGGAACGACCCACGTGTTCCAACTTGCAGTTTCGGTGCGATGCAGCACAGAGCAGCACTTGCAGTTTCGGTGCGATCCAGCACTGAGTCCACTGAGGGGCGACTAATGGTTAACGTTCTGAATGTCAGAAACCACTATTATTATTTCTTACCATCATCATAGAATAGGAACTATAAATATATAATTACAATCTATTCAATATTATAGGATACATAGATTTGTACATGTTGGCATATGCTATAAACCAATGCACATATAGCAACAATATAGTAATCCTTCATCATCGATAGTCATGTAGTCAACAGTAAACTTTCATGCAATGTAGATGGATGGAATACATTATAATTGATACGAATGGAGTAACCCTAGTTAACCTTTATTATGTCTGTGAGGTGAGATTTCGTAATAGATTGATTGGATAAGATCCACTAACAGCTTGTAAACGCTGATCCTGTGACTACGATAAAATTAGACACGGTGGTACTAGGATTGCTTGGTACAGGTGATGAAAGTTCCAGATATTATGAGTTCACCACAGAAATCCGGGCACATTCTAGAAGATAGATGACTTGTCTTTCAGAAAAAAAATGTAATTTACACTGGTTTAACTGGATGTGGACGCATCTTGATATAAGCATTTCGCTGCACCTGTAATAACATCTGCAAAATGTGGTGGTCGCGACAAGTACACTTTTATTTGATGTATTGTATAATCAAGATGCGCCCACACATTGTTACATTTGATTTACCACGAGGGAGGTCAGGTGCAATGGTAACAAAGATGGACGTTAACAATGTACCCCTCTGCAAGCTCCTCTGACTACAACAATTGTATTTTTGCCATAAAAAAAAGTTGTGTAAAAAAAAATAATGGAACAATGTATATAAAATCAAACACACTTTCATAGAGATGCTCACAGTGATCTTGCATATAGGCCTACTATATTCTGATAGGCTCAGACAACCCCAGTATGAAGAAATACGCAGTAATAGAAAAACTAAGGAAATTCCATGGCACTCGTAAACAAACTGATACTTAGCGAGGGAGGTGGGGGATTCTCTGAAAGAGCCCACGTGGCTCCCGAATTACGTTGGCGTAAACAGCCAATTATTGAAAAGAGTGGGGATTCTAGTACACCAATGAACCAATCAGGGAAGTAGTAGCTGAGTAACGCCACGCCTAGCATGAGCGTGGATATAACCCTTGAGTTTTGCACTGTTGTATCAGAAACAACTGAGCCACAGTCAGAGCTATTAGAAGGATTTTGCAATTCAACAGCGAGTGAATTTACACTGAAACACTGCAAGGGAACCTATACCGTATTGGATTACTGATTTGCCAAGGACGCTCTGTAAACCTTGATTCGGGAATATACTCATTGGAGATTATCCTTGTGGATTAATTATACAATCAACGAATTTCAATATGACTCTGGAAGAACTGGGATGCAATATCACTGAGAAAAAGTAAGTTATTGCACATTTGTTGCGCAGACTAGCCCACAGCTTGCTGTATGCATAGTGTGTGCATTGACAATCGGCTGGATGGTTTGGCAGTGGAACGTGAAATATAGCCTCAGCACTGAATAGTGCCCAGTTCATCAGTTTAAAGTAGCCTATTCGCAATTGTGGTGCATGACTAACAGAATGTATTTTTCTTGAAGGATGGAGACCGTGAGTCAAGCACTAGAAGAGCTGCTGGTGGCAGCGCAGCAACAAGACTGCCTGACTTTGGGAGTCTACGAGTCTGCAAAACTGATGAATGTGTAAGTGTTATTGTAAATTCTATCATATTATTGCGCATGTCGTAATATGGGTCAATGCAACATAGCTGCAACCATGATGCGCTATTTATCTATATTTTCTAAATGGAAAATATAATTAATGTGCTATTCTTTCTTTCTGCAGAGATCCTGATAGTGTAGTCTTGTGTGTTCTGGCGACGGATGAGGAAGACGAGGATGACATCGCACTGCAGATTCACTTCACGCTCATCCAATCCTTCTGCTGCGACAACGACATCAACATACTGAGAGTCTCGGGCATCAGGCGCCTCGCTCAGGTTCTTGGCGAGCCAAGCACCGTTGACAGCAACGGCAACGAGCCCAAAGATCTCCACTGCATCCTTGTCACTGTAAGTACAGCCTGCTGTCTGCTGTCTTCTTACTTTGATTACATTGAATGCGCAATAGGCCTCGAGCATAGTTATTAATCTTGTGCTTATTGTTAATATTGAATACATCAACATAATCGAAGTTCCCCGATGTCATCATGATTTTCTCATTGAAGACATACCTAACGATATCTCCCACTTTTTGTCTACAGAACACCCAGTGCCAATCTCTGAAATGCCAAGCGTTACAGGACGTGGGCAACTACTGCGAGGAGAGCCGCTGCAAGAACCAGTGGGTGCCTTATCTGGCCATGCAGGAGCGCTGAACGAACGACCCTCGCTGAGAAACGTGAAGGTAAACAAGTCGTGTAACTAAACAAGTCGTCATTCTTCAAGAATGAGAAAGGCATTCAAGGGGCATTATCGATAGGCCTGTGTCTGCCTACCCCTTGCCGCTACCCAGTGACGGGGCTGGGAATGCGCATGTTCCAAGGGACAATGCACATGCATCCATAACGCATCGGACCCCAGTTCTCATCCTCTGCGGAAAGGAAAAGTATCCGCTGGAGCGGGAAGTAAAGACGAACTGTGGAGAAGACTCACTGCTGTTTGCCCAGCCATTTTGGAGCAACCGTGGGCGGCAGCATAGCGTGGGAACTGATTTGCAGTTTCGTTTATGCAGAGGAGGGACAAAGCAACATAATCACTGAGAATACAGACTTGAAACTGGGTTTAACCCTATGCTATCCGACGTGGAAGTCGGGGTATTTATGATGAAATGCAATGTGAATGACTTCAGTGCTCTACTGTTGGATGTTATGAGCATTGAAGTAGTGTCTTCGGAGCAACAATGCCTATGGATTGTTATTGTGTGAAATATATCGATCAGGTATTCTGGCTACACTCATAGCCCAATGTCTGTCACTTAAGAGGGTCAAAACTTTGCCACAATGTATTTGACATTGACACATCAAACTAATGTATTGTTATTATTTAAGTTGAACTGAGTAATATATGACAGTGAACTAACTGCATTGCTGAATTTAATGTTAAACCTATTTGAATAAATTATTGAACTGAACGTTTTAATTCTCTGAGTGCTTTATCTTGTGGGAAAGGGGGGTGCAATACTGTAATACTTACTGTACAGTAGGACCTAACCTAGGACTACTGTACAGTATTGTACATTCTGGACTTCACTCCAGCTGTGAATCAATCAGACAGTAATTAGTAGGCCTATACATAATACCTGCTTGATTAGGCAATACATTATTTTATATTCACATGTCCTGTCTGAAATTCAGACTTGGAAACAACAACACTTCTTAAAACAGTTTAAATGCTGTACTTAGATGTTATACCATTTAATCTAGGCCATAAATAAATCATATGTAGCCTATATACTGTTTCTACAAGGATGGAGTTTGAATTGACACCCATCCTAATGTATATGAACTATGTAATAACTAATGTTATAACTAACTAATGTCTTGCTATTGCTCACCAAAATGTTTGCTTCACAACACCAGTATTACATGCAATCTTACACTTTCATGCACATTGTTGAGATTCACTGTTTATTTCAGGCCAGACAGTAGCTTTCTGATGCTGTGATGCGTCCACAGTAGCCTACAGTTTGATATCCAGAAAGCATTCATCACTCAAATGCCATGCACAAATGGCTGAAAGCATCTGATGTCTAAGTCCCTAATCGGCCTATATGTAAAGAATGGGTCCCTTCAACTGAACCATAGTTGAATAGTTTCTTGTGCAGTTCATATAAAAAGTCAGGTCAAATTCCAGTTAGGGGTTTTTGTTGTGTAAAAAGATAAATATGGACTAACCAAATGGTTTGAGACAAGGCAGTACTGTAGTTTCAACCGGATTTTCTCTCACGATAGGCCCTCAAGGAGGAACTAACTGATGAAAGCCAGGATTGTGGCATAGCTCATGGCATATCCTCCTTCCTTATATTGTTGGCTGAATTTAACCTCTTTCAAAACCACTTGTGCAAACCAACAGTGTGTATCTGCGTGTGGGTTTACAGGTAGTTGAGGGTGCAGCCACGTCTCCTGGCTTACTGGTAACTACGTCACATCCTGGATGTGACATCCTTAACGTGGTGACCAGTACTGTTGTGACACCCTGCCCCGGAGGGAACTGTGACTCCCTATAGGGCCAATGACGTGGGACACTTGTTTGACTTGGCAGCTGTCCTGAACCATTTGTGTGCCTCAGAGTACAGCGAGAAATTATCACAGACGGCAGTTATCTTAAAGTCTTAAGATAAAAGCACACTTTTCTGACAAACACAGGATCCGCCATAAAGTGGGCCTGGCTAGAACACCGGAAACAGACAGTTGGTGGATGTAGATAAGGCTTAGGGTTTGTGCCATCACATGTTGGGACATCAGAGACACAAGGATGCCACTGGGTTAAGCACTCACTGGTTTGACTTGTATTGAGCTGTAGCCTAGTAATAATGTTGTAGTAGACAATTAGCGCCAAATACTCTCGCCAAATAATTGGACAGAGAGCTGCAATATAGACTAAGAAAAGCTGCAGAATGCAGAGGGGATTCATGGTCATAAGCAAATGCCTCTGGGGAGGGAGGGGAACAAGCTAAACTGTACATCTGCAGTCCAAAAACTACATCGTGAAGGCTATACTACGTGTCTTTTCAATATACCAATGGCTATGTCCAAACAGTGAGCACAACCTAATGTCACTGCCACTGTAACACTACACCTGCAAGTTTCTATCAAGAGGAGTGAGGCAGGGATGTCCTCTGCAGAGGAAAATAGACAGGGGGCAGGCAGGGAGAGAAAGTGAACCGTGAAAGTAGCCCTAGTAGTAGGTGTCCTGGATCATTGGTCACACACACTATAATTAGGTCACTATGGTAACCACAGGTCAGTGTCCAAGACTAAATATGCCGTAAGCTGGTATGATAAGGCTTTAGAATAGCCTGTGTCATTCATCCCTGCAGCACGTTGCACATGTTGGGAGGCGTTACATGTAAGCAATGATACCATGACAAGGAGCCCTGGGTAGCACTGGGCTGGCTTTTGCCATAAACATATATATATATATGCCATTTATCAGACGCTTTTATCCAAAGCAACTTACAGTCATGTGTGCATACATTCTACGTATGGGTTGGTCCCGGGGATCGAACCCACTACCCTGGCGTTACAAGCGCCATGCTCTACCAACTGAGCTACAGAAGGACCACGTTTACTCTCTATCAGCAGAGCATGTGATTTAGAGTTTAAAATTTAATCCAGTGTGTTGCTCCAAGGTATGCATCATACTTGTGTACTGGCTCGTGGCTGTCCTGCAACCAGACAGACATCCAAACAAATGGCCCTTTGAGTCTTCCACACGAGGCAATAGTGTGTGTGTGTGTGTGTGTGTGTGTGTGTGTGTGTGTGTGTGTGTGTGTGTGTGTGTGTGTGTGTGTGTGTGTGTGTGTGTGTGTGTGTGTGTGTGTGTGTGTGTGTGTGTGTGTGTGTGTGTGTGTGTGTGTGTGTGAGAGAGAGAGAGCGATCTACATTTGAAATTGAATCACCCTTCTAGCTATTAAGATGTATTGGAATAAGAGAGGCAAGCACATGAGGCACCGTATAGCCGATATGCCTACTTCTGTAGACAGGTAAGACAGGGATTTTACACTACAAAGCAACCAAATTAGATCCGATTGATCCTAAAATAGAGTTTCATGCATTCCTTAAATAGAAGGCATATTTTTAGTTGCAGAGACACAGGACGATTATAGAAGTGTTCATTCTCAGCATCATGCCCAGATCTGAGCCAATTTCTGCTCCACTTTAATGGAGGGGGATGGCCACATACACATGGCCATGTACACCTACAACGTGAATCCGTAAAACCTGCGTCACATTGCTATAGAAACCGCAAAGGGTAGCCAGAAAATCGTTGCTGGCTCTCTATCGGTGTATCAAGACGTTTTCTTTTAAAAATAATAATCACAACCTGAACCAATCGCATTTGACTACTTACGTGTATTCCACTACGTACGGGTATCCTCCGGATTCGTCATTGTCCATGTATGGGTGGATTTGAGACACTGGATGATGCGTAACAGTCACACAGAGATGATGAGTCATAGCACAATTGAGAATTCCTGCCTCTGCTGCTTATGCATGCATGATGCTGAGAAATGTGTGTGGGCTTTAAAAATAAATGTGTGTGGGCTTTAAAAATAAATGTGTGTGAGCTTTAGAAAAAACGAACTAATCAATAAATCACGACATATCACTGAAGGAAAACGTTATTACAATACTGAATATTATTAGAAGTCACTCAGGACATGGAAATTTGCCATTATTTGCTCTAATTGAACATATTTGTTATTGTTGTTGTTAATTACACATCATCACCACATCATCACTTTGAGAGAACGAGAATCACCCACGGTTTCCTCCTAGGTTGTCACGTCTTGCACCTCGTGCCTGGGATTGTCATGTCTAGATGGAATACCGCTTTTGTAAAATTGAGTCAAAAGTGTATTTGTTTCAGCATTTTAGCTAGCCCTGACTTTTTTCCTAACCTTAACCTAATTCTCATAACTTGCTACGTTCATTATCATAGCCTGCTGCGTAAATTTTCCTAAACCTGCTACGAAAAGTCAATATTGACAAAAGCTATATCCCTTCTAGACAACACCACCTGGAAGCAGCACCGCTGGAATGTAAAGAATGCGGGTGGAGTGGCGCGAAAAGTGCTCGCGGGTTTCTTTTTCAAACGCGCATTTGCATGGCCCAATATGGCGCTCTTTTCCAGCGCGAAGCATTGTAGGCAGGCAAAAGACACACACACAAACACACATTTACGTATGAACACACATTGGAGCTAAGTAAAAGGGAATTTAAGATAAGAGCTTGATTTATAAAATGCAATAGAACAATTCAGTGAAGCAGCAGACTATATGATTGGGAATAATCATGTGTGTGCAAATGCCAAATCATGAAGGATCCAAATTAGGCCTACAAAAGCCATAATCTAATAGAGTAAACTGCAGAAATAATACTGCCTAATAAAATAATAGAAATCAAAGTTTATTTGTCGTGTTCACAGATTTGCAGATATTATCGCAAGTGTAGCAAAATGCTTGTGTTTCTAGCTCCTACAGAGCAGTTACACCTAACAATACAAACAATGCACACATAATCTAGATTTAAAACAAATAATAATAAGAAATTAAGAAATATCAGAATGAGCAATGTCAGACACCGGAATATAAAACATATATATATACATATAATGGTGTGTAAAGACAGTATGGACAGTATATGAATATAACATGGGTGTACAGCAGAAGATATATAGGATGAGCTGTGATTAGAATACAGTATATACATATAAAGTGGGTTAAACAGTATGTGAACATTATTAAAGTGACAAGTGTTCAATGACTCTATGTACATAGGGCAGCAGTCTCTAAGGTGCAGGGTAGACTACCAGGTGGTAGCCGGCTAGAACAGTGGCTAAGGTTCAGGGCAGGGTACTGGGCGTAGGTTAGCTAGTGGTGACTGTTTAACAGTCTGATGGCCTGGAGATAGAAGCTGTTTCTCAGTCCACGATCAGCTCCTTCGTTTTGTTGACGTTGAGGGGAGGTTATTTTCCTGGCCTTCACTCCGCCAGGGCCCTCACCTCCTCCCTGTAGGCTGTCTCATCATCACCCAGGCCTCCCATGGCTGCACCCTTGCCCAGGCATGTGAAATCCATAGATTAGGGCCTAATTAATTTATTTCAATTGACTGATTTCCTTATATGAACAGTAACTCAGTAACATCTTTGTAATTGTTTCATGTTGGGGTTATATTGTTGTTCAGTATGAGTCCATAAGCGTTCTATAAATACACTATTAGTTTATGTTTCTTACATCTGCAAACAGCTAGTTTGTCTTTTCTTAGCAAGTTTTAGCTAAATCGTGTAATCCGCTAATGCTAATCTCTAGTTAGCTGGATAGATACCTAGCTAATAAATGTTTTGAGTTAGAGCAAACATAGCTAGCTAATACAGCCTGATACCAGTGCCGGTGTAGGCCTAATTGGGATGTTGCTTGCGCAACAGTATCTTCTAAATCAAAGAGGAATAGGCAAAGCATGAATATGTTGGCCACATGAAGAAACATTTAATGTAGCCAAAGATTATAGGGTCCCCCATGAAACACTGACCATCACTTTGGTTCCTACTCTTTCACAGTAACTCCTCCATGGCATTTTCATTCATTGTCATGTCAAACAAAACTGTATTCAAAGTGCCCACTATTATGTATATTCTAACAATAGAATTAGAATAAACATTTTATTTTGATGATTCCAACAGTTCACCCAAAGTCAAATCGCAATTGCAACATTTGTTTAAAAATAAGGCCTTGTTTTTTTGCCCATATTGTGCAGTCCTACCTGGCAGTGTGGGAATGATCTCAAATTAGTGCAGGAAATGAAGAAGTTGATGGAAATGCATGAAATAGTTTTGGGTTGATGTTTAATTGAACAGTAGAAAACGATCAGAATGGAGAAAGACCCCTTAAATTCACTTAGAATTGATGTGTTGCCACCGTAGGGTCACGCACTACTCATAAATCAAATTTAGAACTTTTAATATTCAAAAACATAAAATACAGTCAAATATCGACATTCCATTAAAAAAAAGAAAAATACTGTGATATGATATTTTGGCCATATCGCCCAGCCCTAGTCTAGGGTGTTGGGTAAGGTGGCGGTGATATGGTCCTTAACTAACCTCTCTAACCTCTCAAAGAATATGCCTAATGGAATAACACTGCTTGTCTCTCATTACCATCTCAAACATTGACAGCTTTTTATGCAATTAATAATATAATGAGTTTAAAATAATTATAACATGCTGTTCTATTACTTTAGTTGGCATTGAGTGTATTTAATATAGCAGTCCTTCCATACAACACATGTTATGTTCCGAGTGCAGTAAAGTAGAGTCAGACTATTCTAAAGTGTGTAGAATGAGAGACTGGACCGAGACTTGCAAAGGAAAACAGCTGAAAGAGAAGTTTGGTTTTCTCTCCACATTGACAGACAGACAGACGGAGTTGGAGACATACTAGCATAGCCTACCACCCAGTTTAGCCTACTTTTTAATGCTCACACACATAAAGCCTTGATCTGTGTGTGCAGCTGTGATGGCTGCCACCCACACAGCCACTGTCTCTGTCTGCCTTCTGGTCTGTCGGGGGAGGTCGGCAGGTACAGAATGTCTGCTGTCAGTGCCACTCATAACCCCAGAGTCTCATAGCCCCACTACCACCCATAGCTAAGAGACAGCGTAGTCAAGTAACGTTCACCTAGACGAGCGCCAGACTAGAGTCTGAGGTCACAGAAAAGCTGCTTATAAACAGAAATGAAAAGACACCAGGCGTGTTTTATGATCTCATGCCATGCTGCAATCTAGACCAAATCAAACAGGCGCTACGCAAAGAATCCCATTTGTTTTATCATCACCCCATTCAACACTTTAATCAGACTAGGATCAATGCTTTGTTTCAACATCATAAACTGTAGCGGAGTAGTGCTAAACCGGACCTCAATTGCACACAGAGAAAGGAGGTTTACAGCAGATGTGAGTGAACAGAGTGTTCTCTCTGCCACTGTTGCATGGCGGTCATATGGGTACTCAGTATTGAGAGAATGGGGTTAACACTGAAGTGTCAGGAAATGAAGAAACAATGAGAGGTTATTTTGGTACAACATTCCCCCCAGGCATGTAACAAGGCACCGCGTGGTGCTGATAAAGTGGTGCATCGTTGAACTTGGTCTGACAGACTAACTGTCTCTGGAACTGTCCTTGCCCACAGGTTCCAGTTGACTCAAGACACAGAGGCTGCAAGGGAGTGGATAGTGTTTTGCTGTGTAGGGCAGGTCCCATAGCAACTACGTCAATAGCACACCAAACAGTCTAGAATCATGTTGTTTGACTTTCCCTTGTTAAACTATTGCTAATTAAGTCCCCTGTAGCCCCTCAGTGAAAAAAAGAGCTTAGCATAATGACAATGAACCATGACAAAGCAACAATGCAAGTGCGTGAGCAAAACCACAGAACGAATACACACATTATTGTCAACTGGGCAGGTGTACTTGAAGTAAAATGGCAGAGTTTGATCATCCTATAACTGTAACTGGTGAGGGCAGCAACCTTTCTATCAAGTGTCAACTTAGCACAGTTGTGGAATTGGCTTTGGACATGTGACCTCCTTCCAAAAAGGTCCTCAAATGACCGGTTGACCTGACCTTTCGACTCTCTTACATCTAGGCTTCTGGGCACTCATAAAATATCCACACTCCCCTCACTGTCTGAAGCATGAGTTCCAATGAAGCATGGGCCAGATACCTTTCTGACTTGGAAGAAAAAGTGCCAAAAGTGAAATGACTCCTTTCAGTGTCATTATTGTTTTGATGTTGATGGTCAGGGCTTTTTTAGAAGTGCTTCAACCCCCAAAGACTTGAAAGCAGCAAAGGTAACATAGCGTCAGTGGAGAGTGTGATTGTGTGAACCCTGCGATAATAGGACCTATTGTGCAACCTGATCTTCTGGCACAGAGAGACAACGCCTCGCTGTGTGTTACAACAGTCCCTTTGCAAAAATGGTGGAAAATGTTTTAGGAGCTACCCTGAGGCCTCCGGCCGACACACTGAAGAGCACAATAGCTGTGTTCATGAGAGTGTCTCCGCACGCAGGCTCCACTGCAGGACAGGGCGGCTGCCGTCTGGAACCGTGTATGCTGAACCCAGCTGACGTCAAGCCAGCCGAGCTGTAAAAAAAAAAAAAAAAAAATGGAACAGGAGACCTTTTCTTTCCAGCGTAGCCTCGCTCTGCCCCATTGAAAGTTGCTGACAGAATTAAATCAGCAAGACTCCAGCTAAAAATAGAGGGCTGAGAGGACTGGGCTATTTTTAGAAGGCTCAGGCTATATTTAAATGTAAAGGGAGTGGTCCGCGTTTTAGACTGGGCCGTCCTGAAGAAGACCAGAGGGATTTTTAAATTTCCTCTCCTTTAAATTAAAAAAAATCCAACCCTCAAGGTTCACTTTTTCCCCTCCACCTCAAATGGCTCTTTCTCCCTCTGAGCAAGTTGCTTGTGTGTTTGGCTGGGCTGCGGTGAAATGTGGCGACACTTCTGCCAAGTGAGGACTCGGTGTCTGTGAGGTGGCTGGGCCAGTTCAGAGCAGTAGCTCTAAATTACAGACCCATGCTAGGGGCCCCCAACCCATCTCTCCAACCCCTCCACCCTACTCCTTAACCATACCGCTCTCCACCCACCCAACCTCCCTTTCATCTAAACCAACTCATTCTCCCCCGATACTAAAGACATGGCGGCATGGCGCTGGCTGCAGCCGTAGCGCACGATACATCCAATGATCTTTTACTGCATGCAACAGGAGACACAACCACAGACGTTGCCCCGTCGTGCACTTGATGACCATTCATCCGTCTATATCAAATCAAATCAAATTTTATTGGTCACATACACATGGTTAGCAGATGTAAATGCAAGTGTAGCGAAATGCTTGTGCTTCTAGTTCCGACAATGCAGTAATATCTAACAAGTAATCTAACAAATTCACAACAACTACCTTATACACACAAATGTAAAGGGATGAATAAGTACATATAAATATACGGATGAGCGATGGCTATGTGACATAGGCAAGATGCAGTAGATGGTATAGAACACAGTATATACATATGTGAAATGAGTAATGTAAGATATGCAAATATTATTAAAATGGCGTTATTTAAGTGACTAGTGATACCTTTCTTAAGTTCATTTATTTAAGTGGCCAGAGATTTGAGTCTGTATGTTGGCAGCAGTCTCTCTATGTGGCTGTTTAACACTCTAATGGCCAGATAGAAGCTGTTTTTCAGTCTCTCGGTCCCAGCTTTAATGCACCTGTACTGACCTTGCCTTCTGGATGAGAGCGGGGTGAACAGGTAGTGGCTCGGGTGGTTGTTGTCCTTGATGTTTTTGGTCTTCTTGTGACATCGGGTGCTGTAGGTGTCCAGGAGGGCAGGTAGTTTGCCCCCGGTGATGTGTTGTGCAAACAGCACTACCCTCTGGAGAGCCTTGCGGTTGAGGGCGATCAGCACAGAGTTCAGTCCAGGTGCTTTGGTCAGACAACAAATAAGTTGATTATTGGTCAAATTCCATTGGGTAACAGGTCCAATACTGTAATAAAATGAACTGTGCTCTTTGCTGCCCTTCACATTCCTCCTGGTTTATTCTCGGACATCTTATTAGATACACATGAGAGAGGAGAGGTCACTAATTCAATGTTATTGTACCGCTACATTGTCATACCAGAACGTATAATTTTGAATTGCATTAGACATCTAATTGATCTGGCATTCAATAGAGAACAATCTGTACAATCTGACTGTGATCTCATAATACCATCATATTACCATAATTCTTGATCAATTGCACAACAAAAGAGACATTCATTACAATTTCTCCATCTAATGATGAGATTGACTTGACTGTTCTATTTTGTGGGGTAAACTTTGTGTATTTTATGGCTTTGCAGTCATTGTGCTAGTCCTTTCTGTGACTTGTAAAGCCGACAACCCTTTCTGATGAATCTTCATTTCCGTATAGATTATATAATACTTTAACCAGAAGATTAAAGTTTCAGTTCTCAAATGGATAAGTCATGTTGCAGCCTATGTTGGCAATTTGCATCTCATGACCTGGTCATTGTGAATAACCTGAGTTTAGTGAAATTCCAAGTCAAGGGGAGTTTTTCAGCACCTAGGGCCTTGGCCAGTCTTCACCACATGACTCAACTGGATGCCCTGGGGGTCCATGTGGGGAAACCCGTTATAGACAGCGCTTTGCATATTCTCTGAAACACAACACTGAATTTGTCACGCTGGTTTGAATGAGTCGGGAGACAGGCGCAGGAATGTGTAATAGTTTTTTTTATTACACCCAAATTACGGCGTGCCGTGTAAAGGCACGGGGACGAAGACCAAACAAACACTATACAAAACACAGGGTCATCCCTAAAGCCAACACCTCATTTGGCCGCCTTTCGTTCCAGTTCTCTGCTGCCTGTGACTGGAACGAATTGCAAAAATCGCTGAAGTTGGAGACTTTTATCTCCCTCACCAACTTCAAACATCTGCTATCTGAGCAGCTAACCGATCGCTGCAGCTGTACATAGTCTATCGGTAAATAGCCCACCCATTTTTACCTACCTCATCCCCATACTGTTTTTATTTATTTACTTTTCTGCACACCAATATCTCTACCTGTACATGACCATCTGATCATTTATCACTCCAGTGTTAATCTGCAAAATTGTAATTATTTGCCTACCTCCTCATGCCTTTTGCACACAATGTATTTAGACTCTCTTTTTTTCTACTGTGTTATTGACTTGTTAATTGTTTACTCCATGTGTAACTCTGTGTTGTCTGTTCACACTGCTATGCTTTATCTTGTCCAGGTCGCAGTTGCAAATGTGAACTTGTTCTCAACTACCCTACCTGGTTAAATAAAGGTGGAAAAAAAAGAGTTGAAACCCAAACAAAAGAGTGAAGAGTACCTAAAATACATAACACAAGCGCACAATGATTAACACTAGGGACGAGACCCGTAATCATATGCGCAATCCACAATGCCACGAAAGCCCAAACACCCAGCACAGGTACTCACACGAACCAACGAACAATGTAACAATAATCGACAGGACACTGGTAAACCAAGGACACACTTATACAATCACTAATCACTTGGAATAGGGGCCTGGTGTGCGTAATGAAAGTTCCAGAGGGATCCGTGACAGAATTCAACAGCTCTGTCCAAGAGGAGATATCTGTGGGACTTTAATGTTATATAAAGAGTGAAGAGAATTTGCCTAAACAGTATAACCTCAGGCCCTCACTTATAGGGATCCTATCACATTCACTACTAAGCCATGATCTTTTGTAATTGTATTGAACAAAAGTGAAGATAGTCAAATCAGTGTTCTGCCCAGGATCAGTTTGGATTATGTAGCTAACAATGGTTAAAGGAATCAGTTGTTATGGGCTGAAAGCACTATAATCTGCTATCTGCCCATACTGAATAGGGCCTCCATTCAATCCGTAGTGCAGAATATCTGAATTGTAGCGTGGTTCACATTTAAAGGTAATTTATGATTGAGCCGATATCTGCAGCGTTTACAGTGAATGCCCTCCACTACCGTGCAAACATTACATTTAATTGTCAAATCTTCAGCACTACGGAGTGAATTGAGCCCTAGATATATGTTACAGCGGGGAATGTATCATTATCATTAGGCAAACAAATGAAATAAGGATAAACAAATCAGACCTTGTTTGCATACAAAATCTGAATAAATCCCAATTCAACCATTGTAATAAGACTCAGAAAAAATAAGCATGGATTGTAGTTGTGTATTTATACTGTATCCTGCTGTATCCTACTGTATCAGTGTGTGTGTCACTTTTTTCCTTCTTTCATTTCAATGGCTGTTAACAATTCAATTTAATATCTTGGGTGGTCTCATTAACTATGTTGTACAATGACTGGCTTACTGCCCTGACATTTTTTGTGTGTATTTTCTTTGCTCCCAATCAATTATAAAAATAAGCTGTTGCAAGAGTGGAAAACATAGTCTAATGCAACACCCAATAGGAAGTGAGTTGAGTACTTACATGGCCATGTATCACTCACCTGCACAAATGCTGCAGCCCTTTTATGATCGCACCATCCCATAAACATATGCTACTTTACCTTTTAGGGTGCCAGTTATATAGGGAAGCATGTTATAAAATGCCTAATAGAAAGCATACACCCTTGTTATAGGTTTGTTTCCCTAGCAACAGGAAGCTTACCCCAGAATGTTTTTTCTCCCTCCTTTTCCTGAACTGATTGCCTAATGTTTTGCATGCTTTGCATTATGGGTAAATTGTTTGGTTGTCATTGGTTCTCACAGTTGAAAAATGTTCTCATTGTTCCTCTGTATTGTAATCATAATGCCATTTTTGAGAACAGCATGCAACAAAAAAAAACATCACATCAATGATGACAATAGATAAATGCTGTTTGGATTGTACTTTGTCCTAAAACTTAAAATAAGTTATTAACTTTCTGGTGGGGTTCAGAAGTCACTGAAATCCAGTTGACCTTTGGCTTTGGCGACTGAAGTCAGGCCATTGTTTGCATTGTCGTCTTTTAAAAAAATCTAAAATGGTCACCTAATTGAAAGGTGCCAGTGAAACCAGAGGAAGCCCATAAAGTCATGAGGAGTGCTGCATGGTCTGGTTGCCCATCAGCTGAGGATTCAGCGAGAATCAAGGCTTTGTTTGGGTCCTCCCCCTCTCTCTCGCCCATGATGCCACAATCTGTAGATAGTGGGAAGTTGGGATGGGATGGCTGTGGTGTGGTGGGGTGGTATTGGGATAGAGTTGAGTAGGGTGATACAGAGGCAGCCAGACTTGGAGCAGGAGTAGTGTGTGTCTATAGAGGATAAGTTAAGGGATGTCGCTGGAGAGCAAAGGATCAAGGACATAATGCGTAATGTGAAAGAGGCCAAATTGGCGAAGTGGTTTCAGGTATAGATTTCTCAATGGCATCAGTGTCTTCAATTCTTTATGTGCTTGTGTGAATTAGCTTCTATATATTTTAAAGTATAAGAAATAATGAGAGAGAGTGAATGAGAGAGAGAGAGAGAGAGAGAGAGAGAGAGAGAGAGAGAGAGAGAGAGAGAGAGAGAGACATTGGAGTTTGTGTACTCATGTTGATTAGTTAGTCAATTTGATTGCTGATGAAAGCAGTGGCACATTCCTTCTGATATCTATGGTATGCCCTTACTTGGAGGACTTTCAATGCTTTGGAAGACGGTCGTTACTCAATGTGCCCTCATTTATTTTGTCATGTGACCTGACATGATAGTGTGAGTCAGATGAAATAATATTTACACTTTTACTCCCAATTATAAAGTTGTGAGTACTTTGTTCTTGGCTGTATTTTTGTGAAGTGGCTGATGGCTCTGGTTGGTTTCCTGTTTGTGTAAATGATCGATTCAAGGTCAGATAGTGTTAACAGAAGAACCTAATATAAGGTACAGTGAATGGCCTTCATGTCGGCCTTAACGTTTGCAGTGTGGCTACATACACTACATGAGCAACAGTATGTGTACACCTGCTCGTTGATCATCTCATTTCCAAAATGATGGGAATTAATATGGAGTTGGTCCTCCCTTTGCTGCTATAACAGCCTCCACTCTTCTGGGAAGGCTTTCCACTAGATGTTGGAACATTGCTGCAGGGACTTGCTTCTATTCAGCCACAAGAACATTAGTGATGTTGGGCGATTACGCCTGGCTCACATTTGGTGTTGCAATTCATCCCAAAGGTGTTCAATAGAGTTGAGGTCAGGCTAGTCAAGTTCTTCCACATCAATTTGTATTTATTTATTTCACCTTTATTTAACCAGGTAGGCTAGTTGAGAACAAGTTCTCATTTGCAACTGCGACCTGGCCAAGATAAAGCATAGCAGTGTGAACAGACAACAACACAGAGTTACACATGGAGTAAACAATTAACAAGTCAATAACACAGTAGAAAAAAAGGGGAGTCTATATACAATGTGTGCAAAAGGCATGAGGAGGTAGGCAAATAATTACAATATTGCAGATTAACACTGGATTGATAAATGATCAGATGATCATGTACAGGTAGAGATATTGGTGTGCAAAAGAGCAGAAAAGTAAAAAAAATGTAAACTGTGGGGATGAGGTAGGTGAAAATGGGTGGGCTATTTACCAATAGATTATGTACAGCTGCAGCGATCGGTTAGCTGCTCAGATAGCTGATGTTTGAAGTTGGTGAGGGAGATAAAAGTCTCCAACTTCAGCAATTTTTGCAATTCGTTCCAGTCACAGGCAGCAGAGTACTGGAACGAAAGGCAGCCGAATGAGGTGTTGGCTTTAGGGATGATCAGTGAGATACACCTGCTGGAGCGCGTGCTACGGGTGGGTGTTGCCATCGTGACCAGTGAACTGAGATAAGGCGGAGCTTTACCTAGCATGGCCTTGTAGATGACCTGGAGCCAGTGGGTCTGGCGACGAATATGTAGCGAGGGCCAGCCGACTAGAGCATACAAGTCGCAGTGGTGGGTAGTATAAGGTGCTTTAGTGACAAAACGGATGACACTGTGATAAACTGCATCCAGTTTGCTGAGTAGAGTGTTGGAAGCGATTTTGTAGATGACATCGCCAAAGTCGAGGATCGGTAGGATAGTCAGTTTTACTAGGGCAAGCTTGGCAGCGTGAGTGAAGGAGGCTTTGTTGCAGAATAGAAAGCCGACTCTTGATTTGATTTTCGATTGGAGATGTTTGATATGGGTCTGGAAGGAGAGTTTGCAGTCTAGCCAGACACCTAGGTACTTATAGGTGTCCACATATTCAAGGTCGGAACCATCCAGTGTGGTGATGCTAGTCGGGCATGCGGGTGCAGGCAGCGATCGGTTGAAAAGCATGCATTTGGTTTTACTAGCGTTTAAGAGCAGTTGGAGGCCACGGAAGGAGTGTTGTATGGCATTGAAGCTCGTTTGGAGGTTAGATAGCACAGTGTCCAATGATGGGCCGAAAGTATATAGAATGGTGTCGTCTGCGTAGAGGTGGATCAGGGAATCGCCCGCAGCAAGACCAACATCATTGATATATACAGAGAAAAGAGTCGGCCCGAGAATTGAACCCTGTGGCACCCCCATAGAGACTGCCAGAGGACCGGACAGCATGCCTTCCGATTTGACACACTGAACTCTTTCTGCAAAGTAATTGGTGAACCAGGCAAGGCAGTCATCCGAAAAACCGAGGCTACTGAGTCTGCCGATAAGAATCTGGTGATTGACAGAGTCGAAAGCATTGGCAAGGTCGATGAAGACGGCTGCACAGTACTGTCTTTTATCGATGGCGGTTATGATGTCGTTTAGTACCTTGAGTGTGGCTGAGGTGCACCCGTGACCGGCTCGGAAACCAGATTGCACAGCGGAGAAGGTACGGTGGGATTCGAGATGGTCAGTGACCTGTTTGTGGACTTGGCTTTCGAAGACCTTAGATAGGCAGGGCAGAATGGATATAGGTCTGTAACAGTTTGGGTCCAGGGTGTCTCCCCCTTTGAAGAGGGGGATGACTGCAATCTCGGGAAACCATTTATGTGTGGATCTCGCTTTGTGCACGCGGGTATTATCATGCTGAAACAGTAAAGGTTCTTCCCCAAACTGTTGCCACAAATTTGGAAGCTCACAATCATCTAGAATGTCATTGTATGCTGTGGAGTTAATATTTCCCTTCACTGGAACTAAGGGGCCTAGTCCGAACCATGAAAAACAGTCCCAGACCATTATTCCTCCTACACCAAACTTTACAGTTGGCACTATGCATTGGAGCAGGTATTTTTCACTTTGCATCTGCCAAACCCAGATTTGACCGCCAGACTGCCAGATGATGAAGCGTGGTTCATCACTCCAGAGAACGCGTTTCCACTGCTTCAGAGTCCAATGGCGGCGAGCTTTACACCACTCCAGCCAACACTTGGCATTGTACATGGTGATCTTAGGCTTGTGTGCGGCTGCTCGGCAATGGAAACCCATTTCATGAAGCTCCCGACTAATAGTTATTGTGCTGACGTTGCTTCCAGAGGCAGTTTGGAACTTGGTAGTGAGTGTTGCAACCGCAGACAGACCATTTTTATGCGCTACGCGCTTCAGCACTCGCCGGTTTCTTTCTGTGAGCTTGTGTGGCCTACAACTTCGCGACTGATCCGTTGTTGCTCCTAGACGTTTCAACTTCACAATAACAGCCCGTGCAATTGACTGGGGCAGCTCTAGCAGGGCAGAAATTTGACAAACTGACTCGTTGGAAAGGTGGCATCCTATAAGGGTGCCACGGTGAAAGTCATTAAGCTCTTTAGTAAGGCCATTCTACTGCCAATGTCTGTCTATGGAGATCGCATGGTGGTGTGCTTGATATTATACACCTGTCATCAATGGGTGTGGCTGAAATAGCCAAATCCAATTATTTGAAGGGGTGTCCACATTGTAAATAAAGTGTATTTAGTACTACACGAACACACGTACAGACACACACACACACACACACACACACACACACACACACACACACACACACACACACTCACACTCACACTCACACTCACACTCACACTCACACTCACACACCACACACCACACACCATACAAACACTACACTACACTACACACACACACACACACACACACACACACACACACACACACACACACACACACACACACACACACACACACACACACACACACACACACACACACACACACACACACAGCCAAAACTCGTAGCACAGTAGTTGAGTGAAGAGAAGCCTATTGCCTAGTAGGCCTAATGGTAGCAGCTTATTCATTAGTCTTTGTCCTCTTACAAAGACATCTCACTTGTAGTGAAGCATCTACAGAGGAACTGAAGGTGTCTTCTGAACCATGTCACCTATTTCTCTAAGACCCAGCCGTCGTTAATTCTGCAAAATCAGACTACTTCAACAGTGGAGAACACATTGTGGTCCTTTGTGCTGTTGTCTGTGCCCAATAATGTTTGTACAATGTTTTGTGCTGCTATCATGTTTGGCTGCTGCCGTGTTGTGTTGCTAACATGCTGTGTTTTCATGTGTTGCTGCCATGCTATGTTGTTGTCTTAGGTCTGTCTTTATGTAGTGTTGTGATGTCTCTCTTGTTGTGATGTGTGTTTTGTCATATATTTTTATTACATTTGACATTTTTAATCCCAGCCCCTGTCCCCACAGGAAGCCTTTTGCCTTTTGGTAGGACATCATTGTAAATAAGAATTTGTTCTTAACTGACTTGTCTAGTTAAAGAAAAATAAAGCCCCCTTAATAGTGTCATTTGTGCGACTGTGAGGGCCATCATTGCAACATTGGCAGATCTTACTGCCAGATGTTACTCTGAACACCTTGAGTAATATAACCTTCAGCCGTTGGTAAGGTTACCTGGGCTGTGTGGAGTGACATGTCAAACCCTCAACAATAGTTTTGCCCTCCATCCCGATATGTTGATACAGTGCCTCACTAACCATTGGTTATGGATTTCCAAACAATCCTCCCACTTTTTGTCACATTCAAAGACCCCCATTTTGATTCTTAAATCAACAGACTGTCAAAGGCCTCTCCACTGTAAATTCCTACCACTCTATCAATTTCCTCTCCCTCTGCCCTCTTCTCTCTGTCTTCCCAAACAAAGAGAGAGACAAAGGCGGACGAGGTCTCTGTGTTGAATTTGTCGACAGTGGCCGAGGGCCGGCCTATCTAGCTGGGCTGACACCTGCTTTGTCCCAGGGCGACGTGCGCCGTGGCCGCCCACCCGCCTGAGCACTTCATTCGCCACCCCAGTGGGTGTCAGAGGGTCAGGTTTGTCCTATTCACTGGCACACTCTCAACTTTCTATGGCTCTCATGGTGTACCAACAACAATTAAGCTAAACTGCCCCACACCCGAACTCCACAGTGTTCAGTCACAGTACTAAAGACAAGAGTAGCACAATGGAAAGAGGATTTGACTTGTTTTTATCGCTTGAGATGTGGTGTAATAATTAGGTAGTTGTAATAATTAGGTTGTCAACTCACTGAGTCAATAGACATGACTTCCCACGAAAAGCAATGTTCCTCGTAAAGGGAAAACTAAATGTACAATTGAAGATATATCGATGTGAAGAGCTAGTTACTCTTAATGTTCCTGGTTTGGTCATGGTTCCTGGTTTGGTCATGGTTCCTGGTTTGGACATTTTTAATGTTCCTGGTTTGGTCATGGTTCCTGGTTTGGACATTCTTAATGTTCCTGGTTTGGTCATGGTTCCTGGTTTGGACATTCTTAATGTTCCTGGTTTGGTCATGGTTCCTGGTTTGGACATTCTTAATGTTCCTGGTTTGGTCATTGTTCCTGGTTTGGACACTCTTAATGTTCCTGGTTTGGTCATGGTTCCTTGTTTGGACATTCTTAATGTTCCTGGTTCGGTCATGGTTCCTGGTTTGGACATTCTTAATGTTCCTGGTTTGGTCATGGTTCCTGGTTTGGACACTTAATGTTCCTGGTTTGGTCATGGTTCCTGGTTTGGACACTCTTAATGTTCTTGGTTTGGTCATGGTTCCTGGTTTGGACACTCTTAATGTTCCTGGTTTGGTCATGGTTCCTGGTTTGGACATTCTTAATGTTCCTGGTTTGGTCATGGTTCCTGGTTTGGACATTCTTATTGTTCCTGGTTTGGTCCTTCTGACTGGCAGACATATCAGTGTGGATGACGGATCACCACCTCAAGCTGAACCTCAGCAAGACGGAGCTCCTCTTCCTCCCGGGGAAGGACTGCCCGTTCCATGATCTTCACGGTTGACAACTCCATTGTGTTCCTCCCAGAGCGCTAAGAACCTTGGCGTGATCCTGGACACACCCTGACGTTCTCAACTAACATCAGGCGGTGTCCCGTTCCTGTAGGTTCATGCTCTACAACATCCGCAGAGTACGACCCTGCCTCACACAGGAAGCGGCGCAGGTCTAATGGCACTTGTCATCTCCCGTCTTGACTACTGCATGTTGGCTGGGCTCCCTGCCTGTGCCATTAAACCCCTACAACTCATCCAGAACGCCGCAGCCCGTCTGGTGTTCAACCTTCCCAAGTTTGTCACCCCGCTCCTCCGCTCTCTCCACTGGCTTCCAGTTGAAGCTCGCATCCGCTACAAGACCATGGTGCTCGCCTACGGAGCTGTGAGGGGAACGGCACCTCAGTACCTCCAGGCCCTGATCAGGCCCTACACCCAAACAAGGGCACTGCGTTCATCCACCTCTGGCCTTACCACTGAGAAGTACAGTTCCCGCTCAGCCCAGTCAAAACTGTTCGTTCTGGCCCCCAATGGTGGAACAAACTCCCTCACGACGCCAGGACAGCGGAGTCAATCACCACCTTCCGGAGACACCTGAAACCCCACCTCTTCAAGGAATACCTAGGATAGGGTAAGTAAGGGTAAGTAATCCTTCAAACCCCCCCCAACAAGATTTAGATGCAAGTGGCTGTTCCACTGGTTGTCATAGGTGTTTGCACCAATTTGTAAGTCGCTCTGGATAAGAGCGTCTGCTAAATGACTTAAATGTAATGTAAATGTAAATGTCATGGTTCCTGGTTTGGACATTCTTATTGTTCCTGGTTTGGTCATGGTTCCTGGTTTGGACTTTCTTAATGTTCATGGTTTGGTCATGGTTCCTGGTTTGGACACTCTTAATGTTCCTGGTTTGGTTGTGGTTCCTGGTTTGATAATTTACAAATCACATGTCAAACTGAGACAGCTTTCAGTGGCTTTTCACAAAGCATGTGAATATATCAGGGTGGATGAAGCATCAATCTGCAGCATCCTACCCAAACTGTCCCTACCCATACTCAGGACACACATACAGTGTGTGTGTCTAAACTATGCTAATAAATGTGGTTGTTGGTGTGTTCAGAGTATAGTTTGACTTTGTGAGTATCCTAAATCCCTGGAATGGTATCAGTGTGCAGCAGGAGAGAAGAGCATGGCAGCGCCCGCGCTTTCCATCCGTCGCCACAAGGCCAGGGGCCAAATCTCTACATAAAATACCAATTTGGCACTTTGGAGAGAACAATGCCAACTCAAACTATGCCAACTCCCCCCCTCAGTTCTGCACAGCAGCATGTGCCACTATTTACATCACAATGCTCCAGCAACCCCAACGCATCCCCCTCCTCCCGTCTGCCTGCCTAGTCCCTCAAAATAGACACCCACCCCTGGTGCCCTGACCCTGCCTGTCTTACCTCCCTCCTCCCCAGTCAACACCCTCTCCATGCTGTTCACATTTTCTAGCCAACAAAGGCCAAGGGGGTGGGGGGCTCCTACAGTTGGAACTGAACTCATGCTGCTATGATAAATGTTGGTTGAGTGAAACCTCCCCAGGCTTGTATAGTAATTGTATCAATTCCCACTGCATTTACTTGTTGGTTTGGTATGCTTAGTGCATGCAAGCACTAAAGTAAGAAAGGAATTTAGTCAATCTCTCAGGGAACAGGACAAGCTGGAGTTGAAGCAGACATCCTTGGAATCTTGGGTCTCACAGCAGTATCTGAGCACACGTTTTACACACAAACAACCCTCTCTGACTCATACCCACCACAGGCGGGGATACGGGCCCAGTCTGAAAGTGTCTGGAAAGCCAGCGCTCCACCCCGGAATAATACCGATGATTGAGCAGGCCACATGAACCAAACAATTGCATACAGAGTCCCAGACTAGACTCCCACCCAACCACCAGGTCAGTCAGTCAGAATAGGCACCCACCCAGACACCAGGCCCGTCAGTCAGAGTAGACCCCCACCCAACCACCAGGTCAGTCAGTCAGAATAGGCACCCACCCAGACACCAGGCCAGTCAGTTAGAGTAGACTCCCACCCAGTCACCAGGCCAGTCAGTCAGAGTAGATTCCCACCCAGACACCAGGCCAGTCAGTCAGAGTAGATTCCCACCCAGACACCAGGCCAGTCAGTCAGAGTAGATTCCCACCTAGACACCAGGCCAATCAGTCAGAGTAGACTCCCACCCATCCACCAGGCCAGTCAGTCAGAGTAGATTCCCACCCAGACACCAGGCCAGTCAGTCAGAGTAGATTCCCACCTAGACACCAGGCCAGTCAGTCAGAGTAGACTCTCACCCAGAAACCAGGCCAGTCAGTCAGAGTAGATTCCCACTCAGACACCAGGCCAGTCAGTCAGAGTAGATTCCCACCCAGACACCAGGCCAGTCAGTCAGAGTAGATTCCCACCTAGACACCAGGCCAGTCAGTCAGAGTAGACTCCCACCCATCCACCAGGCCAGTCAGTCAGAGTAGATTCCCACCCAGACACCAGGCCAGTCAGTCAGAGTAGATTCCCACCTAGACACCAGGCCAGTCAGTCAGAGTAGACTCCCACCCACCAGGCCAGTCAGTCAGAGTAGACTCCCACCCAGCCAACAGGCCAGCCAGTCAGTCAGTCAGAGTAGATTCCCACCCAGCCAACAGGCCAGCCAGTCAGAGTAGACTCCCACCCACCAGGCTCGTCAGCAATTCAGTCATTGAGACGTCTGATCCCTCTGACTCTCCCCACTGTCTCCCCCACTCCCCTGCTCATTCCTGGGCTGTGGCTACACACACACACACACACACACACACACACACACACACACACACACACACACACACACACACACACACACACACACACACACACACACACACACACACACACACACACACACACACACACACACACACACACACACTCCCTCAAGGGTCAACATAACATACCAAACGCCCCACACTCAGCCGTCCCATAGCCCCACAGATTCACAACTTTGCTCATAAAACCAAAGTTCTTACTCACTGGTTATTGCACATCACAAACCCACCCTGACTCCCCCGCAACTTCCTTTGGGTTGGTGTAAATAGCTTTTGTCTAAATGTCAGAAGCCGGTTGGGAAATAGAGTCTCCTACATAATCTCTACACAAACGTCAAATCCCCAAAAGAAATACAACGTTCCAGACGGTGGTTTTGCCACTGGTCTCAGTTATGCAGCCGAAATGTCTAGCACTTCTGTGAGAGATTTAATGTCAGGGTCGAAGACAAAATGCGTTGTAGCACAATGTCTGGCTACCAGGTAATAGAAAAAAGGGGATGGGCGAGCTGCTTCTGCAGTAGGAAACGTAGCAGTCCTGCGGAATAATTATGTGTGGGAGAAGAATGTTTGAGACAGTGTGGAAACAGTATCTGTTTCGCCTGAAGTACTGTTTCTGTTTTGCAGAACACTGACAAACGTGAAAATCTGTCAACTCCTGTCTTTGAGCGTTGCAGTGCAGTAGTATTACTTGTCACTCCCCTCTTGCATGGAATTGACTAATTCATGCTATTGGTTAGCTACTTCTAATTTAAACCATTTCTGGTCCTCCACCTGATTTAATGTGGCCTGCACTAGTGCTTCTCAAATCATCTACAACATTTAGAGAGTATTGATAATGCTTTGGGCTCAATCAGGGGGATCACCTGGCCTAACTTATCACACTGTGACACAGGTTTAGGTGGGATGAGAGAGATTTATGCGAGCTTCCCCAGATCTCCCACCTTGCTGAACGGATGGTCAACCAGTCACCTGTTGTCATTTACCACTACTGTCACCCTACCGCCCGTCCCACCTGCTCCCATTCTACAGCATGATAGTCCCACGGGGGCAAAAGGCCTGCTTTGTGTCCAGGCCTTCACTGTGGTCTGTCTCTCAGGCGGTCGGTCACAGGGGTTAATAAGCACGGTATGATGGCCCAGTAACTCTCACACACAGATGCTGCCTCTCTGGCTTTGTGTGTGTGTGTAGGGCTCCCTGCTGCTCAGTCTAGGCTGCCTGCCTGCAGACTCGCCCAGAGACCCCATACGACCAGACACAGCTGTAGAGGTGGGAGTTGGAGGGGGGTGGGGACAAGGGAGACAAATCAACAAATGTCCCTGTCCAGACTCCCGCACACCCCCACACCCCCACCCTCCAACCCAGACCACTCCAGTTGCTAGGCAATGTTAGCTTGCAGGCGACCTACTTCAGAAACAACCTGCTTGTCTGTCCTGGTTTCCTCTCGAAGTACAGTTTATTTACCTCTCCTTCCTTTCAATTGCACTGTCATTTCAATTAGCCTCAGAGCCACTGACGTGCTCCAGTAAACATTCAGAGAGAAAGGAGGAGTTATTGGAGGTTACATTTTCTTTAAGGAATTGTCGTCATGCGCAAGAGAATTCCTGCTAAGCGCAGCGTGAGTGGTTTTCTGAGAGATTTCAGGAGAGAAGTCTCCTCTGAGTCTCAGAGGAAGACTGTTCATGGCCTAATTCACATTCCCAGGGAAATAAATCAATTGATTGACTATGAGAACTGTATCTTTCTTCAAAATTATCCAAAATCCACACAATTTCAATTAGGATTACAATTCATCATTAGAGTATGCATTTTAAAACATAGAGTTAATGTAATCTGACTCTACCATGACAAATCTGTCATATGCATTATCTGTTACTTTTATTTTTTCCCTTTCTTTTTTTTCTTAAAACGGCATTGTTGGTTAAGTGCTTGTCAGTAAGAATGTCACTGTAAGGTCTACTACACCTGTTGTATTCGGAGCGTGTGACAAATACAATTTGATTCGTTTTTATTTGATATGCATACAGCATCGTATGTTCAGTTGCCATATAATTTTCAAATTCGGTGCTGCATTATAGTTGGTGCACCCCATTGATAAACATTGCCCTTCCCAGACAGAGAGAGAAACCTTTGTCGTGCTGACAAGAGAGAAACCTTGTCAGCTATATGATTTGTTACACTAAGACAGCATGCCTCAGTAAATCTGAATAGGAGTGTGTGAGGAGGCTAGGCACACCTATGAGAGTGGGGGAGATGGTGAACTCCCTCACGGTGTCTCAAACAATGACAAGACCTACAGTATACACTCTGCTGGAAGGCAGTAACCAAGACACCGGCGTACATAAGGCTTAGTGAGAAGAGATCAGCTCCTAAGCAGGACTTTAACGTCAGAATGTCAGGAATGTGTCAGTTAGAACTGGATGCCTATTCTTCTATTGAATGCAGACATTGGTGAGGAATTGAAAACTGTAATATCACTTGCCTGCATAACACACATTCCAATCTCAGTGGTAATGACAAATGTATGTGGAACTGCAGACAACACCCAGAAAGGTTTCTTGGCCTTTGCACCAGCTGCATGTGATATCGCTAGCTAGGGCACTGAGGGCAAAGTCCATGTATAGCCTGTATGTCTTCAATGACTACTGGTTTCAAAGCTAATGACGTGATCTGTTCCGTTAAAAATGTTTAGTGTTTGGTTAATGGCTGCAGTCCAGGAAGCAGAAACCATTTCTCTGTGGGGGTTAATAACATTCAAATGGACCTATGGAATCTCCTTGACGTGGTTGAATAGGAATAAACGTTTGTTAGAACAGAGAGTGTGTTGTCCCTGAATAAAAAGCATAGTGGCTGACTGTAAGGTCATGTCGCAGCATGTTGGTCTGGAGGCAGGTCCCCCAATGCAAATCATCTATAGTTGGGTAAAACCCTGTCAGATGTAATAAAAAGCATCCAGGTAGGCAATAATGTCGCTAATCTAGCTATTTGCATATTTCTTCATGACTTTGCATAGCAAATAATATACATTAGCCATGCTGGTCCCCTCCCCTTGGTCCCCCCACCCCCGTCTGTCTAGTCCTTACGCTTCCTTCCTTTCCCTGTCTCGTTTCTCTCGCTCCCTCCCCTTCCAGGCCCGTTCCATGTTGGCACTCCTCAGTCTCAGTCTGCTCAGCGAGGGAGAGAGAGGGGTTGGAAATGAGGGAGGGAGGCTGGATTAGTTCTGAGTCACGGAGAGAAAACCCAGACACATGTGCCAAGAGAGGCCACAACTCAGACCAGACTCTCTTTGCTTTAATCGTACAGGTGGCTTGCAATGTCTTTCCTTGCTCCCTCACTGTCTCAAGACTTTTATAGACCAGACAGCATGACTCGATCTAGTCCAAATAAACAGCATTTTCTAAGAGTCTGACACGGACAAAGTCTTGAGACACTTCAAATATCCTCCCAAGCCATGAACGATTTTGAACATGGAAAAGTACTGAAACACATTCTTAATTGATTGAATTTTACCTTTATACGCTATGCAAGAACAGTCCAGTGTGGACTCATTGAACAAGAACAGTCCAGTGTGGGCTCATTGAACAAGAACAGCCCAGTGTGGACTCATTGAACAAGAACAGTCCAGTGTGGACTCATTGAACAAGAACAGCCCAGTGTGGACTCATTGAACAAGAACAGTCCAGTGTGGACTCATTGAACAAGAACAGCCCAGTGTGGACTCATTGAACAAGAACAGTCCAGTGTGGACTCACTGAACAAGAACAGCCCAGTGTGGACTCATTGAACAAGAACAGTCCAGTGTGGACTCACTGAACAAGAACAGCCCAGTGTGGACTCTATGAACAAGAACAGCCCAGTGTGGACTCATTGAACAAGAACAGCCCAGTGTGGACTCATTGAAGAAGCACAGCCCAGTGTGGACTCATTGAACAAGAACAGCCCAGTGTGGACTCATTGAACAAGAACAGTCCAGTGTGGACTCATTGAACAAGAACAGCCCAGTGTGGACTCATTGAACAAGAACAGCCCAGTGTGGACTCATTGAAGAAGAACAGCCCAGTGTGGACTCATTGAACAAGAACAGTCCAGTGTGGACTCATTGAACAAGAACAGTCCAGTGTGGACTCACTGAACAAGAACAGCCCAGTGTGGACTCATTGATCAAGAACAGTCCAGTGTGGACTCATTGAACAAGAACAGTCCAGTGTGGACTCACTGAACAAGAACAGCCCAGTGTGGACTCATTGATCAAGAACAGTCCAGTGTGGACTCATTGAACAAGAACAGCCCAGTGTGGACTCATTGATCAAGAACAGTCCAGTGTGGACTCATTGAACAAGAACAGCCCAGTGTGGACTCACTGAACAAGAACAGTCCAGTGTGGACTCATTGAACAAGAACAGCCCAGTGTGGACTCATTGAACAAGAACAGCCCAGTGTGGACTCATTGAACAAGAACAGTCCAGTGTGGACTCATTGAACAAGAACAGTCCAGTGTGGACTCATTGAACAAGAACAGCCCAGTGTGGACTCATTGAACAAGAACAGCCCAGTGTGGACTCATTGAACAAGAACAGCCCAGTGTGGACTCATTGATCAAGAACAGTCCAGTGTGGACTCATTGAACAAGAACAGTCCAGTGTGGACTCGTTGATCAAGAACAGTCCAGTGTGGACTCATTGAACAAGAACAGCCCAGTGTGGACTCATTGAACAAGAACAGCCCAGTGTGGACTCATTGATCAAGAACAGTCCAGTGTGGACTCACTGAACAAGAACAGCCCAGTGTGGACTCATTGGTCAAGAACAGTCCAGTGTGGACTCACTGAACAAGAACAGCCCAGTGTGGACTCATTGATCAAGAACAGTCCAGTGTGGACTCATTGAACAAGAACAGTCCAGTGTGGACTCACTGAACAAGAACAGCCCAGTGTGGACTCATTGAACAAGAACAGCCCAGTGTGGACTCATTGAACAAGAACAGTCCAGTGTGGACTCATTGATCAAGAACAGTCCAGTGTGGACTCACTGAACAAGAACAGCCCAGTGTGGACTCACTGAACAAGAACAGTCCAGTGTGGACTCACTGAACAAGAACAGCCCAGTGTGGACTCATTGAACAAGAACAGTCCAGTGTGGACTCATTGAACAAGAACAGTCCAGTGTGGACTCATTGAACAAGAACAGTCCAGTGTGGACTCATTGAACAAGAACGGTCCAGTGTGGACTCATTGAACAAGAAGAGTCTAGTGTGGACTCATTGAACAAGAACAGCCCAGTGTGGACTCATTGAACAAGAACAGCCCAGTGTGGACTCATTGAACAAGAACAGCCCAGTGTGGACTCATTGAACAAGAACAGCCCAGTGTGGCCTCAATGAACAAGAACAGCCCAGTGTGGACTCTATGAACAAGAACAGCCCAGTGTGGACTCATTGAACAAGAACAGCCCAGTGTGGACTCATTGAACAAGAACAGCCCAGTGTGGACTCTATGAACAAGAACAGCCCAGTGTGGACTCATTGAACAAGAACAGCCCAGTGTGGACTCATTGAACAAGAACAGTCCAGTGTGGACTCATTGAACAAGAACAGTTCAGTGTGGACTCACTGAACAAGAACAGTCCAGTGTGGACTCATTGAACAAGAACAGTTCAGTGTGGACTCATTGAACAAGAACAGTCCAGTGTGGACTCATTGAACAAGAACAGTCCAGTGTGGACTCATTGAACAAGAACAGTCCAGTGTGGACTCATTGAACAAGAACAGTTCAGTGTGGACTCATTGAACAAGAACAGTCCAGTGTGGACTCATTGAACAAGAACAGTCCAGTGTGGACTCATTGAACAAGAACAGTTCAGTGTGGACTCATTGAACAAGAACAGTTCAGTCTGGACTCATTGAACAAGAACAGTCCAGTGTGGACTCATTGAACAAGAACAGTCCAGTGTGGACTCATTGAACAAGAACAGTCCAGTGTGGACTCATTGAACAAGAACAGTTCAGTGTGGACTCATTGAACAAGAACAGTCCAGTGTGGACTCATTGAACAAGAACAGTCCAGTGTGGACTCATTGAACAAGAACAGTTCAGTGTGGACTCATTGAACAAGAACAGCCCAGTGTGGACTCATTGAACAAGAACAGCCCAGTGTGGACTCACTGAACAAGAACAGTCCAGTGTGGACTCATTGAACAAGAACAGTCCAGTGTGGACTCATTGAACAAGAACAGCCCAGTGTGGACTCATTGAACAAGAACAGTCCAGTGTGGACTCATTGATCAAGAACAGCCCAGTGTGGACTCACTGAACAAGAACAGCCCAGTGTGGACTCATTGATCAAGAACAGTCCAGTGTGGACTCATTGAACAAGAACAGTCCAGTGTGGACTCACTGAACAGGAACAGCCCAGTGTGGACTCATTGATCAAGAACAGTCCAGTGTGGACTCATTGAACAAGAAGAGTCCAGTGTGGACTCATTGAACAAAAACAGTCCATTGTGGACTCATTGAACAAGAACAGTCCAGTGTGGACTCACTGAACAAGAACAGTCCAGTGTGGACTCATTGAACAAGAACAGTCCAGTGTGGACTCACTGAACAAGAACAGCCCAGTGTGGACTCTATGAACAAGAACAGCCCAGTGTGGACTCATTGAACAAGAACAGCCCAGTGTGGACTCATTGAACAAGAACAGCCCAGTGTGGACTCATTGAACAAGAACAGCCCAGTGTGGACTCATTGATCAAGAACAGTCCAGTGTGGAATCATTGAACAAGAACAGTCCAGTGTGGACTCATTGAACAAGAACAGCCCAGTGTGGACTCATTGAACAAGAACAGCCCAGTGTGGACTCATTGATCAAGAACAGTCCAGTGTGGACTCATTGAACAAGAACAGTCCAGTGTGGACTCACTGAACAAGAACAGCCCAGTGTGGACTCATTGATCAAGAACAGTCCAGTGTGGACTCATTGAACAAGAACAGTCCAGTGTGGACTCATTGAACAAGAACAGCCCAGTGTGGACTCATTGATCAAGAACAGTCCAGTGTGGACTCATTGACCAAGAACAACCCAGTGTGGACTCATTGATCAAGAACAGCCCAGTGTGGACTCATTGATCAAGAACAGTCCAGTGTGGACTCATTGAACAAGAACAGCCCAGTGTGGACTCATTGATCAAGAACAGTCCAGTGTGGACTCACTGAACAAGAACAGCCCAGTGTGGACTCATTGATCAAGAACAGTCCAGTGTGGACTCATTGAACAAGAACAGTCCAGTGTGGACTCACTGAACAAGAACAGCCCAGTGTGGACTCATTGAACAAGAACAGCCCAGTGTGGACTCATTGAACAAGAACAGTCCAGTGTGGACTCATTGATCAAGAACAGTCCAGTGTGGACTCACTGAACAAGAACAGCCCAGTGTGGACTCACTGAACAAGAACAGTCCAGTGTGGACTCACTGAACAAGAACAGCCCAGTGTGGACTCATTGAACAAGAACAGTCCAGTGTGGACTCATTGAACAAGAACAGTCCAGTGTGGACTCATTGATCAAGAACAGTCCAGTGTGGACTCATTGAACAAGAACAGTCCAGTGTGGACTCATTGAACAAGAACAGTCCAGTGTGGACTCATTGAACAAGAACGGTCCAGTGTGGACTCATTGAACAAGAAGAGTCCAGTGTGGACTCATTGATCAAGAACAGTCCAGTGTGGACTCACTGAACAAGAACAGCCCAGTGTGGACTCACTGAACAAGAACAGTCCAGTGTGGACTCACTGAACAAGAACAGCCCAGTGTGGACTCATTGAACAAGAACAGTCCAGTGTGGACTCATTGAACAAGAACAGTCCAGTGTGGACTCATTGATCAAGAACAGTCCAGTGTGGACTCATTGATCAAGAACAGTCCAGTGTGGACTCATTGAACAAGAACAGTCCAGTGTGGACTCATTGAACAAGAACGGTCCAGTGTGGACTCATTGAACAAGAACAGTCCAGTGTGGACTCATTGATCAAGAACAGTCCAGTGTGGACTCATTGAACAAGAACAGTCCAGTGTGGACTCATTGATCAAGAACAGTCCAGTGTGGACTCATTGAACAAGAACAGTCCAGTGTGGACTCATTGAACAAGAACAGTCCAGTGTGGACTCATTGATCAAGAACAGTCCAGTGTGGACTCATTGAACAAGAACAGTCCAGTGTGGACTCATTGATCAAGAACAGTCCAGTGTGGACTCATTGAACAAGAACAGTCCAGTGTGGACTCATTGAACAAGAACAGCCCAGTGTGGACTCATTGAACAAGAACAGTCCAGTGTGGACTCATTGAACAATTGCCTTCAACCCTGTTCAAAAAGCAACTTGTATACTGCATGTCTTTAGTTACACAGTTTATAACTCAGCTCTACAGCAGTATTTCACAACTGACCAATTTTTCCCTGCAACTTCTGCTACTGTTCAAAGGTACTGTGGGGGTCCACACAATATATATAATATAGCCCAGGTATAACCAGACACAGGTATAACCAGACACAGTTATAACCAGACACAGATATAATGAGATATGACACAGGTATAACCAGACACAGGTATAACCAGACACAGGTATAACCAGATATGACACAGTTATAACCAGACACAGGTATAACCAGATATGACACAGTTATAACCAGACACAGGTATAATAAGATATGAAACAGGTATAACCAGACACAGGCATAACCAGATATGACACAGGTATAACCAGATATGACACATTATGACCAGACACAGGTATAATAAGATATGACACAGGTATAACCAGACACAGGTATAACTAACCAGTATAACCAAACACAGGTATAAACAGACACAGGTATAACCAGACACAGGTATAACCAGACACAGGTATAACCAGATATGACACAGGTATAACCAGACACAGGTATAGACACAGATGTAACCAGACACAGATATAATGTATACACCCAGACACAGGTATGACACAGGTATAACCAGACACAGGTATAACCAGAACCAAGACACAGGTATAACCAGACACAGGTATAACCAGATATGACACAGGTATAACCAGACACAGGTATAACCAGATATGACACAGTTATAACCAGACAGTTATAATGAGATGTGACACAGGTATAACCAGACACAGGTATATTTAACCAGACACAGGTATAACCAGATATGACACAGTTATAACCAGACACAGGTATAACCAGATATGACACAGATAACAGGTATAACACAGGTATAACCAGATATGACACAGTTATAACCAGACACAGTATAATGAGATGACACAGGTATAACCAGACACAGGTATAACCAGACACAGGTATAACCAGATATGACACAGTTATAACCAGACACAGGTATAACCAGATATGACACAGTTATAACCAGACACAGTTATAACCAGACACAGTTATAACCAGACACAGGTTTAACCAGACACGGGTATAACCAGATATGGCACAGTTATAACTAGACACAGGTATAACCAGATATGACACAGGTATAACCAGATATGACACATTATGACCAGACACAGGTATAACCAGACACAGGTATAACCAGACACAGGTATCACCAGATATGACACAGTTATGACCAGACACAGGTATAACCAGACACAGGTATAATCAGATATGACACAGGTATAATGAGAGATGACACAGGTATAACCAGACACAGGTATAACCAGATATGACACAGTTATGACCAGACACAGGTATAACCAGATATGACACAGTTATAACCAGTCACAGGTATAACCAGACACAGGTATAACCAAACACAGGTATAACCAGACACAGGTATAACCAGATATGACACAGGTATAATGATAGATGACACAGTTATGACCAGTCACAGGTATAACCAGACACAGGTATAACCAGATATGACACAGTTATGACCAAACACAGGTATAACCAGATATGACACAGGTATAACCAGACACAGGTATAACCAGATATGACACAGTTATGACCAGACACAGGTATAACCAGATATGACACAGTTATGACCAGACACAGGTATAACCAGACACAGGTATAACTAGATATGACACAGGTATAACCAGACACACGTATAACCAGACACAGGTATAACCAGACACAGGTATAACCAGACACAGGTATAACCAGATATGACACAGGTATAACCAGACACAGGTATAACTAGATATGACACAGGTATAACCAGACACAGGTATAACCAGATATGACACAGTTATGACCAGACACAGGTATAACCAGATATGACACAGTTATGACCAGACACAGGTATAACCAGATATGACACAGTTATGACCAGACACAGGTATAACCAGATATGACACAGGTATAACCAGATATGACACAGGTATAACCAGACACTGGTATAACCAGACACAGGTATAACCAGATATGACACAGGTATAACCAGACAAGGTATAACCAGTATAACCAGATATGATACACAGTTATGACCAGACACAGGTATAACCAGATAACCAGATGACACAGGTATAACCAGATATGACACAGTTATGACCAGACACAGGTATAACCAGATATGACACAGGTATAACCAGATATGACACAGGTATAACCAAACACTGGTATAACCAGACACAGGTATAACCAGATATGACACAGTTATGACCAGACACAGGTATAACCAGACACAGGTATAACCGGAGGTATATCAAGCAGCACACTGCAAGCTCTGAAGACTGTCTAGCCTATGTCATAACATATGGCTATCATAAAGCTATCTCCTCAAAAGCCCTGCAGATAAAATAAGATTAAAATGAGATCTGGCAGTTTCTCTAGTTTCATAAAGCAAGTATTTTCTGCATTAAAACGGCGAGAGATTGAGTCAATCCCACAGGCGATGGCTGAATCATGCGTAGTGAAAATAGTCCTTACATTTTCAACAAACCCACATTGTCTTTCTCAACTAGTAGTAGATATTATGCAATGCCTTGTGGATTCGTAATTCATGTCAGATATGCAATGTTGTTATCGTCGTGGGCAAAAATAACGCCCCAATGATCCACTCAAACTGTGAAAAAATAGAACTCACATCCACAATGGCACTAAGTGATGCAAAACGGAGGTGCAATGACCTAAAGAGTCATGTTTCCATCCTCATGTTTCCATAAACAAATAAATGTCTGAGTCATTCATTAAAATGGCTGTGTGTGTGTGTGTGTGTGTGTGTGTGTGTGTGTGTGTGTGTGTGTGTGTGTGTGTGTGTGTGTGTGTGTGTGTGTGTGTGTGTGTGTGTGTGTGTGTGTGTGTGTGTGTGTGTGTGTGTGTGTGCGCGACTAAATCCAAGCCCACGGCCTTTAATCTCAACCCAAACTTTCTGATGCATCACGACTATAAACACAAACATATTCCCACCCCTTCTTTATCTACTTGCTATGGATGCCTTTGATCTTTTTTTCTCCTATTGCTCAAGCTGTGCACCTCCCCTGGAGTCCTACTCATAGCCACTATCCCCAGCCATCCTAAACAGTTCAGCTGTGATGACGATACACAAAGGTCTGGATGTTGCTTGAAAGGTCGGTCGGGCTGTACCAAAGGTCTGGGATGAGAGGGTCCCTAAACACGACTCACAACACCAAGAGGTTGACTGACTCAGACAGAACAAACACACTGTACTCATTTCCAAAAAATACTTTCAAGAGGAAGCTTTCTGGTGATTTAACCACAAGAAGTGAAAACAGTGGACTCACTTAAAATAACGTTTTTTGGCATCCCTAGTGGCGCATGACTCGACCTTTGCCTCTCCCAAAGCCCGTTGGGTAGTTGCAGAGATGAAACAAGATCGGAATCACAAAGTTGGGGAGAAAAAGGATGTAAAGTTGTTTTTCTATAACAATTAAATCCCTCTTAATTATAACTGTATGTGGGATGGCATGCTCCAAGTTCCAGACAATTAAATGGCACTTACTCAGCCACAGCCTGTAAGACTTCCAGTAGCTTCAACTAGCTAATATAATTCATTTAAAAAACATATAGAACACACAAGGAATGTGTGAAGAGTGTGTGACTAAACTCAGGTCTCTTGAACCGTGTAACTACAACATCCCCTTCTACAAAGGACATGCATGTCTTTCCGATTAGATGATGAAATGTTGAATTGAGTTGACTAATCAATGACCCAGTCATGCTAATCATGTCAGTCTGTATATGCGCAGATACACACTAACTCAGATGCAGAAACAGATATAATCATCATCATCTTTACTCTGCACAACAGCACACACTGCTGCCAACTTCTTACTGGAACTGAACAACTGTCATCTCCTGACAGAAAACTCATCTTATTTTTTTATGTTAATTTGTCTCTGCTGGGGAAAGCTACGGGGAAGGATCACATAGAACACATGCAAATTCTGCTCTTTATATCCTGGGTGCTCTCTGGTCTTTATAGCCTGGGTCCTCTCTGGTCTTTATAGCCTGGGTCCTCTCTGGTCTTTATTATCCTGGGTTCTCTCTGGTCTTTATATCCTGGGTCCTCTCTGGTCTTTATATCATGGGTCCTTTCTGGTCTTTATATCCTGGGTCCTCTCTGGTCTTTATATCCTGGGTTCTCTCTGGTCTTTATATGCTGGGTTCTCTCTGGTTTTTATATCCTGGGTGCTCTCTGGTCTTTATATCATGGGTCCTCTCTGGTCTTTATTATCCTGGGTCCTCTCTGGTCTTTATATCCTGGGTCCTCTCTGGTCTTTATATCATGGGTCCTTTCTGGTCTTTATATCCTGGGTCCTCTCTGGTCTTTATATCCTGGGTCCTCTCTGGTCTTTATATCATGGGTCCTTTCTGGTCTTTATATCCTGGGTGCTCTCTGGTCTTTATATCCTGGGTCCTCTCTGGTCTTTATATCCTGGGTCCTTTCTGGTCTTTATATCCTGGGTCCTCTCTGGTCTTTATATCCTGGGTGCTCTCTGGTCTTTATATCCTGGGTCCTCTCTGGTCTTTATATCCTGGGTCCTCTCTGGTCTTTATATCCTGGGTCCTCTCTGGTCTTTATATCCTGGGTCCTCTCTGGTCTTTATATCCTGGGTCCTCTCTGGTCTTTATATCCTGGGTGCTCTCTGGTCTTTATATCCTGGGTCCTCTCTGGTCTTTATATCCTGGGTTCTCTCTGGTCTTTATATCCTGGGTCCTCTCTGGTCTTTATATCATGGGTCCTTTCTGGTCTTTATATCCTGGGTGCTCTCTGGTTTTTATATCCTGGGTGCTCTCTGGTCTTTATATCCTAGGTCCTCTCTGGTCTTTATATCCTGGGTGCTCTCTGGTCTTTATATCCTGGGTCCTCTCTGGTCTTTATATCCTGGGTTCTCTCTGGTCTTTATATCCTGGGTCCTCTCTGGTCTTTATATCCTGGGTCCTCTCTGGTCTTTATATCCTGGGTGCTCTCTGGTCTTTATATCCTGGGTCCTCTCTGGTCTTTATATCATGGGTCCTCTCTGGTCTTTATATCCTGGGTTCTCTCTGGTCTTTATATCCTGGGTTCTCTCTGGTCTTTATATCCTGGGTCCTCTCTGCTCTTTATATCATGGGTCCTTTCTGGTCTTTATATCCTGGGTTCTCTCTGGTCTTTATATCCTGGGTTCTCTCTGGTCTTTATATCCTGGGTCCTCTCTGGTCTTTATAGCCTGGGTCCTCTCTGGTCTTTATAGCCTGGGTCCTCTCTGGTATTTATATCCTGGGTCCTCTCTGGTCTTTATATCCTGGGTTCTCTCTGGTCTTTATATCCTGGGTTCTCTCTGGTCTTTATATCCTGGGTTCTCTCTGGTCTTTATATCCTGGGTCCTCTCTGGTCTTTATATCATGGGTCCTTTCTGGTCTTTATATGCTGGGTTCTCTCTGGTCTTTATATCCTGGGTTATCTCTGGTCTTTATATCCTGGGTCCTCTCTGGTCTTTATATCATGGGTCCTTTCTGGTCTTTATATCCTGGGTCCTCTCTGGTCTTTATATCATGGGTTCTCTCTGGTCTTTATATCCTGGGTCCTCTCTGGTCTTTATATCCTGGGTTCTCTCTGGTCTTTATATCCTGGGTTCTCTCTGGTCTTTATATCCTGGGTTCTCTCTGGTCTTTATATCCTGGGTCCTCTCTGGTCTTTATATCATGGGTCCTTTCTGGTCTTTATATGCTGGGTTCTCTCTGGTCTTTATATCCTGGGTCCTCTCTGGTCTTTATATCCTGGGTCCTCTCTGGTCTTTATATCATGGGTCCTTTCTGGTCTTTATATCCTGGGTCCTCTCTGGTCTTTATATCCTGGGTTCTCTCTGGTCTTTATATCCTGGGTCCTCTCTGGTCTTTATATCCTGGGTCCTCTCTGGTCTTTATATCCTGGGTCCTCTCTGGTCTTTATATCATGGGTCCTTTCTGGTCTTTATATCCTGGGTCCTCTCTGGTCTTTATATCCTGGGTCCTCTCTGGTCTTTATATCCTGGGTCCTCTCTGGTCTTTATATCATGGGTCCTTTCTGGTCTTTATATCCTGGGTCCTCTCTGGTCTTTATATCCTGGGTCCTCTCTGGTCTTTATATCCTGGGTCCTCTCTGGTCTTTATATCATGGGTCCTTTCTGGTCTTTATATCCTGGGTCCTCTCTGGTCTTTATATCCTGGGTCCTCTCTGGTCTTTATATCCTGGGTCCTCTCTGGTCTTTATATCCTGGGTCCTCTCTGGTCTTTATATCCTGGGTCCTCTCTGGTCTTTATATCCTGGGTCCTCTCTGGTCTTTATATCATGGGTCCTCTCTGGTCTTTATATCCTGGGTCCTCTCTGGTCTTTATATCCTGGGTCCTCTCTGGTCTTTATATCCTGGTTCAAATTCAAATCAAATGTATTTATATAGCCCTTCTTACATTAGCTGATGTCTTGTACAGAAACTATAAAACCCCAAACAATGCAGGTGTAGAAGCTGGTCTTTATAAACTCCTAGAAAGTGGGTTCCTCTCTGGTCTTTATAGCCTGGGTCCTCTCTGGTCTTTATATCCTGGGTCCTCTCTGGTCTTTATATCATGGGTCCTCTCTGGTCTTTATATCCTGGGTCCTCTCTGGTCTTTATATCATGGGTCCTCTCTGGTCTTTATATCCTGGGTTCTCTCTGGTCTTTATATCCTGGGTCCTCTCTGGTCTTTATATCCTGGGTCCTCTCTGGTCTTTATATCCTGGTTCAAATTCAAATCAAATGTATTTATATAGCCCTTCTTACATTAGCTGATGTATCAAAGTGCTGTACAGAAACTCAGCCTAAAACCCCAAACAATGCAGGTGTAGAAGCATGGTGGCTAGGAAAAACTCCCTAGAAAGTGGGTTCCTCTTTGCTCTTTATAGCCTGGGTCCTCTCTGGTCTTTATATCCTGGGTCCTCTCTGGTCTTTATAGCCTGGGTCCTCTCTGCTCTTTATATCCTGGGTCCTCTTTACTCTTTGTAGCCTGGATCCTCTATGGTCTTTAAAATGTACACACGCACATATACACAGACACGAACACACACACACACACACACACACACACACACACACACACACACACACACACACACACACACACACACACACACACACACACACACACACACACACACACACACACACACACACACACACACTAAAAGAGAAAACGAACACTTCACTCCCTTTCTCCAAGGTCCGGAGCAATCCATCCTTTTGTACAGTAAGCCAACCAACTGTGCAAATGTTCCACTTAATATTATAAGTAGGTTCTTTCATGCTTGACCTTTCCAAAGGCCCACATTCTACCTTTACAATACAACAGAGCAAACCTTGAATGGAAGTCTTATTTACCCAAGAAGTAATCAGCGTTCTCCACATGCGTTCTGGACAACAATACGCGCGTGTGTGTGTGAGAGCGGGTGTGTGTGTGTGTGCACGTGTGTGTATGCGTGCCTGTGTGCCCTTCTGTGTGCCCTTATGTGCCTGCAGATGCTTATACATTATGTATGAACAATCGAAAGAAGTCTGAAAACAAAATATGGCGGCTGGAGGAGACAAACGCTTTAGCTAGATGACTACACTTGTTGCATGATGACTAATAGAAACCTACAGCATAATGTTAGGGACAGTGTTTGAACTATCGAAGACAAGTTATCTTCTGCTGGGTCTCTGCTTCTCAATCTCTCGTTTGAATAGTCAAATAGTCCCTCTGATGAATAACCAGTTAGGGTGGTAGCAGGAAGCATGAGGAGCCTGGTGGCTAATACCTTTGTTTACACAACAAATACTAATAGAAACTTTTCTTTTTTTTAGTTTTGTAATTTTTCATTTTCAGAGGGGGTTACAGGTACAAAAAACAATCAAATAAATGCATGTAAAGGTATCCCCGATCCATCCTCTCTCCTCAGTCCCCATCCTCCCTCCTCAATCCCCATCCCCCCTCCTCAATCCCCATCCTCCTGTCCCCATCCTCCCCCTCAGTCCCCATCCTCCCCCCTCAGTCCCCATCCTTCCCCCTCTGTCCCCAACCTCCCCCCCCAGTCCCCATCCTCCCACCTCTGTCCCCAACCTTCCCCCTCTGTCCCCAACCTCCCCCTTCAGTCCCCATCCTCCCTCCTCTGTCCCCATCCTCCCCCCTCAGTCCCCACCCTTCCCCTCTGTCCCCAACCTCCCCCTCAGTCCCCATCCTCCCACCTCTGTCCCCAACCTCCCCCTCAGTCCCCATCCTCCCTCCTCAGTCCCCATCCTCCCTCCTCAGTCCCCATCCTCCCTCCTCAGTCCCCATCCTCCCACCTCTATCCCCATCCTCCCTCCTCAGTCCCCATCCTCCCTCCTCAGTCCCCATCCTCCCTCCTCTATTCCCATCCTCCCACCTCTGACCCCAACCTCCCCCCTCAGTCCCCAACCTCCCCCCTCAGTCCCCATCCTCCCTCCCTATCTGTAAACCATTGATTTTCTTCAATGGATTATAAACCACAATGCTTCTGTGAACTGTAGTAGCACAATGACAACGCTGAGGTAACCAGGACATGCTATTGGAAGCTGTTGGCCGAAGGCTGGCATGAGATGCAGCTCAAACACAGTAGGAGGTGTGCTTTGTTTTCTCTCATTTGGTTTAGCCAACTCTACACACGCAATAGAATGAAAACAACCACTGTGAAACTATACTACTGTTCCTACTGATACCACTGTTATATTTATACAAATACTACAATAACAACAACAATTACTACCACAACTACTACAGTACTACAACTACTACAGTACTACTACTACTACAGTGCTACAACTACTACAGTACTACAACTACTACAGTACTTCAACTACTACAGTACTACTACTACTACAACAGTGCTACTACTACTACTACAGTACTACTACTGCTACAACAACAACAACAACAACAACAACAACAACCACCCAAGCTTCCATATATAATTTGTTTGTCAGGACAATAACTCCTACCTCTACTACTTCACCACTACTTCAATGCATGGGCCCCACAGATAACTACTTTTAAAATGATGACGTGAGGGTGTGTGCGTGTGTGTATCTTGATTGGGGAGGATGGGCTCGTGGTAATGGCTGGGGCGGAATGGGTGGAATGGTATCAAATACATCAAACACATGGTTTGGTAAAATTCCATTCTCTACGTTCCAGACATTATTATTAGCCGTCCTGCCCTCAGCAGCCTCCACTGGTGTCTAATGGGTGTAATGGAGAGCCACTGGAGGTTGGGTCCTTAGTGACAGATGTGGGGTGACCTGGGCCGGACAGGGTTAGACCCAGGTCAGTCAGGGTGAAGGGCCAAACCAGGCCAGTACACCGTGCTTTGTATTTGATTGATTTTATTTGATTTATTAGGATCCCCATGTCACGCCCTGGTCGAAGTATTTTGTGTTTATCTTCATGTATTGGATCAGGCCATGGTGTGGCATGGGTTTTTGTATGTGGTGTGTATATATTGGGATTGTAGCTAGTGGGGTGATCTAGCAAAGTCTATGGCTGTCTGGAGTGGTTCTCAATCAGAGGCAGGTGTTTATCGTTGTCTCTGATTGGGAACCATATTTAGGCAGCCATATTCTTTGAGTTTGTCGTGGGTGATTGTCCTTAGTGTCTTTGTTCCTGTCGCTGTATTAGTTGACACAAGTATAGGCTGTTTCGGTTTTCGTTTCGTTATTTACGTTCTTTGTTTTGTAGTGTTTGTGTTAATTCGTGTTTACGTTGTTCATTAAACATGGATCGCAATCTACACGCTGCATTTTGGTCCGACTCTCCTTCACACCTGGAAAACCGTTACAGAATCACCCACCACAAACGGACCAAGCAGCGTGTCAACAGGCAGGAGCCACAGGAGAAGCAACAAAGGCAGCAACAGCGGCGCAATGAGGGAACACAGTTGGCAAGGAAGCCCGAGAGTCAGCCCCAAAAATGTATTGGGGGGGGCTCACAGGGAGTAGGGCTACGCCAGGTAGGAGACCTGCGCAAACTCCCTGTGCTTACCGGGGGGCTAGAGAGACCGGGCAGGCACTGTGTTATGCAGTGGTGCGCACGGTGTCCCCAGTGCGGGTGCATAGCCCGGTGCGGTATATTCCAGCTCCTCGTATCGGCCGGGCTAGAGTGGGCATCGAGCCAGGTAAGGTTGGGCAGGCTCGGTGCTCAAGAGCTTCAGTGCGCCTGCACGGTCCGGTCTATCCAGTACCACCTCCACACCCCAGCCCTCCGGTAGCAGCTCCCCGCACCAGGCTTCCTGTGCGTGTCCTAGGTCTAGTACCACCAGTACCAGCACCACGCATCAGGCCTACAGTGCGCCTCACCTCTCCAGCGCTGTCGGAGCCTTTCTCCTCTCCTGCGGGTAGGAGACGTGAACTCCCAGGTGCTTACAGGAGACCGGCAGCAACAGACTGCTGGAGGTCCGGTCTTCCAGTACCACCTCCACACCCCGAGCCCTCCGGTAGAGCCCCCGCACCAGGCTTCCTGTGCGTGTCCTAGGTCTAGTACCACCAGTACCAGCACCACGCATCAGGGAGTGCAGCCTCTCCCGCCTGTTCAGCGCAGCCAGAGCCTTCCTCCTCTACTGCGCTGCTGGAGTCTCCTGCCTGTTCAGCGCAGCCAGCATGCATGGAGCAGCCAGAGCTGCCAGTCTGCATGGAGCAGCCAGAGCTGTCAGTCTACATGGAGCAGCCAGAGCTATCAGTCTGCATGGAGCAGCCAGAGCTGTCAGTCTGCATGAAGCAGCCAGAGATGTCAGTCTGCATGAAGCAGCCAGAGCTGTCAGTCTGCATGAAGCAGCCAGAGCTGTCAGTCTGCATGGAGCAGCCAGAGCTGTCAGTCTGCAAGGAGCTGTCAGTCTGCAAGGAGCTGTCAGTCTACATGGAGCAGTCAGAGCTGTCAGTCTGCAAGGAGCTGCCAGTCTGCAAGGAGCTTCCAGTCTGCACGGAGCTGTCAGTCTGCAAGGAGCTGCCAGTCTGCACGGAGCTGCCAGTCTGCAAGGAGCTGTCAGTCTGCAAGGAGCTGTCAGTCTGCATGGAGCAGCCAGAGCTGTCAGTCTGCATGAAGCAGCCAGAGCTGTCAGTCTGCATGGAGCAGCCAGAGCTGTCAGTCTGCAAGGAGCTGTCAGTCTGCAAGGAGCTGCCAGTCTGCAAGGAGCTGCCAGTCTGCAAGGAGCTGCCAGTCTGCAAGGAGCTGTCAGTCTACAAGGAGCTGCCAGTCTGCACGGAGCCGCCAGAGCTGCCAGTCTGTAAGAAGCCCCCAGAGCTGTCAGCCTACATGGAGCAGCCAGAGCCGCCAGTCAGCGTGGAGCAGCCAGAGCCGCCAGTCAGCATGGAGCAGCCAGATCTTTCAGTCCGCCAGTCAGCCAGACTCTTCCAGATCTGCCAGTCAGCCAGGATCCGCCAGTCAGCCAGACTCTTCCAGATCCGCCAGTCAGCCAGACTCTTCCAGATCCGCCAGTCAGCCAGACTCTTCCAGATCCGCCAGTCAGCCAGACTCTTCCAGATCTGCCAGTCAACCAGACTCTTCCAGATCTGCCAGTCAACCAGACTCTTCCAGATCTGCCAGTCAACCAAACTCTTCCAGATCTGCCAGTCAACCAGACTCTTCCAGATCCGCCAGACAACCAGACTCTTCTCCTCTTCTCCTCTCACTCCTGAGCTTCCTCTCACTCCTGAGCTTCCTCTCACTCCTGAGCTTCCTCTCACTCCCGAGCTTTCTCTCACTCCCGAGCTTTCCCTCAGTCCCGAGCTGCCTCAGTCCCGAGCTGCCCTTCACTCCCGATCTGCTCCTCAGTCCAGTGGGGTTCTGGGTGAGGACTACTAGGCCATGGTCGGCGGCAAGGGTGGACTATCCAGGGACGCGAGGAGAGGGGACTAAGACATTGACTGAGTGGAGTCCACGTCCCGCGCCGGAGCCGCCACCATGGACAGACGCCCACCCGGACCCTCCGTATTGTGTTGAGGTGCGTTCGGGAGTCCGCACCTTAGGGGGGTTCTGTCACGCCCTGGTCAAAGTATTTTGTGTTTATCTTCATGTATTGGGTCAGGCCAGGGTGTGGCATGGGTTTTTGTATGTGGTGTGTATATATTGGGATTGTAGCTAGTGGGGTGATCTAGCAAAGTCTATGGCTGTCTGGAGTGGTTCTCAATCAGAGGCAGGTGTTTATCGTTGTCTCTGATTGGGAACCATATTTAGGCAGCCATATTCTTTGAGTTTGTCGTGGGTGATTGTCCTTAATGTCTTTGTTCCTGTCGTTGTGTTAGTTGACACAAGTATAGGCTGTTTCGGTTTTCGTTTCGTTATTTATGTTCTTTGTTTTGTAGTGTTTGTGTTAATTCGTGTTTACGTTGTTCATTAAACATGGATCGCAATCTACATGCTGCATTTTGGTCCGACTCTCCTTCACACCTAGAAAACCGTTACACCCCATTAGGTAAAGGGGGATATCTAGTCAGTTATACAACTGAATGCCTTCAATTGAAATGTTTCTTACGGATTTAACTCAACCCCTCTGAATCAGAGAGGTGTGGGGGGGCTGCCTTAGTCGACATTCACGTCTTCGGCGCCCGGGGAAAAGTGGGTTAATTGCCTTGCTCAGGGGCAGAACGACAGATTTTTACCTCAGCTCGGGGATTTGAGCCAGCAACCTTTCGGCGTCAGCTAGTCTTACTTGGGTCCGACACATAACGAATAAGACATTACAGAGATATAGAGAGTTAGGAGAAAGAGATAAAGAGAGAGACAGAGGGAACGAGAGAGAGAGTTAGGAGAAAGAGAGAAAGAGAGAGAGACAGAGGGAAAGAGAGAGAGTTAGGAGAAAGAGAAAGAGAGAGAGAGAGAGAGAGAGAGAGAGAGAGAGATGGTGCCAGGAGCTGAGTAAGTAAGAGAGGGAGAAAGTGTCAGAAAGAGTCAGAAAGAGAAAGAAAGAGAAAGAAAGAGAAAAGTGTCAGAAAGAGAAAACGATAGTTAGACAGAGAGAGAGAATGAATGAGACATGGGAGAGACGGAGGCACATTTCCTGCTTATGTCTAACTCCTCCAAGCGTGAGACAAAGACACTTCCTGTGTCTGAAACAGCCATCATGCTTCCCTTCACCCATAGGCATCACTTTAAACCAGAATGTATATGCAGGTCAACAAATTGTGTTATCTTCAATGTCCAATCTTCAATAGAATTAAGTCCAAATGCTTTTGTCTGTTATTTATAATTTCCATGTCATCACAAACACTGAGAAATTCCACATCTAAACTTTGTAATGCTGCCCTGTATGGTTATTGTTAGTAAAGTTAGTAAAGTTAGTTATTGTTAGTAAAGTTAGCAAAGAAAGTTAGTTATTGTTAGTAAAGTTAGTTATTGTTAGTAAAGTTAGTAAAGAAAGTTAGTTATTGTTAGTAAAGTTAGTAAAGTTAGTTATTGTTAGTAAAGTTAGTAAAGTTAGTTATTGTTAGTAAAGTTAAGTAAAGAAAGTTATTGTTAGTAAAGAAAGTTAGTTATTGTTAGTAAAGAAAGTTAGTTATTGTTAGTAAAGTTAGTTATTGTTAGTAAAGTTAGTAAATAAAGTTAGTTATTGTTAGTAAAGTTAGTTATTGTTAGTAAAGTTAGTAAAGAAAGTCAGTTATTGTTAGTAAAGTTAGTAAAGAAAGTTAGTTATTGTTTGTAAAGTTAGTTATTGTTTGTAAAGTTAGTAAAGAAAGTTAGTTATTGTTTGTAAAGTTAGTTGTTGTTAGTAAAGTTAGTAAAGAAAGTTAGTTATTGTTTGTAAAGTTAGTAAAGAAAGTTAGTTATTGTTAGTAAAGTTAGTTATTGTTTGTAAAGTTAGTTATTGTTAGTAAAGTTAGTAAAGAAAGTTAGTTATTGTTTGTAAAGTTAGTAAAGAAAGTTAGTTATTGTTAGTAAAGCTAGTTATTGTTTGTAAAGTTAGTTATTGTTAGTAAAGTTAGTTATTGTTTGTAAAGTTAGTTATTGTTAGTAAAGTTAGTAAAGAAAGTTAGTTATTGTTAGTAAAGTTAGTTATTGTTAGTAAAGTTAGTAAAGAAAGTTAGTTATTGTTAGTAAAGTTAGTAAAGAAAGTTAGTTATTGTTAGTAAAGTTAGTTATTGTTTGTAGAGTTAGTAAAGAAAGTTAGTTATTGTTAGTAAAGTTAGTAAAGAAAGTTAGTTATTGTTAGTAAAGTTAGTAAAGAAAGTTAGTTATTGTTAGTAAAGTTAGTTATTGTTAGTAAAGTTAGTTATTGTTAGTAAAGTTAGTAAAGAAAGTTAGTTATTGTTAGTAAAGTTAGTAAAGAAAGTTAGTTATTGTTAGTAAAGTTAGTTATTGTTTGTAAAGTTAGTAAAGAAAGTTAGTTATTGTTAGTAAAGTTAGTAAAGAAAGTTAGTTATTGTTAGTAAAGAAAGTTAGTCATTGTTAGTAAAGAAAAACATCTATTGATATTGATGATGACGTGCAATACTTCAGTCATTCATGTAACAGGAATATTCAGTGTGTTATCACGGTCTCAGCCTGTCATAAAACATATGCTCATAACTGCGTCAAGGAAACCTCTGATGCAAATACAAGCAAACATTTCCCATATGCACACATTATAATCTTTATACACTGTTCTCTCCCTTGCTGGATAAATGTCAAAGCAGGCTGTGTCAACGGTATGAATATCCTGCAGTAGTGAGTGTGTTTGTGTGTGCACATGTTTATGTAGGTATGTGTGTGTGAGTGAGGAGGACACACGCTCAGATGTGTATCCTGACTCCTCTTAGTGAATCATGTACAGTAGCCTGGAGCCAAAACATCAACCAGCACAACATCACAGATTTGGGTGGGATCACAGACATACACACACACACCACCACTGGCTCAGAACACAACATACTGTACCTCACCAACCCAAGGTAGCACAACAAACCGCTGATCAACAACAGCAGAAGGAAGGTGGGCTTCAAAGAGCAGAAACCAAGGTGAGGCCACACCTGTATTGCATCAAGTACAAATATTAAGGGGAGACTGAAGAGATACTGAAACGATGCAATAAATGGCCATTAATCTACTGTGTGAAATGGGTCGGCTGACTAATCACGTGGCAGCGGACAGAGTCATGATACACCTGCAGAATCTGTAGGCAGTATAGGAAAAGTTATTGTACATAGCCCCTAGTCGGCATATCCATAACATAACTCCATAACTCCCATAAGGGAAAGTAAGTCCATCACCAGGCAATGCATATGCAGTCTTCACACACACACACACACACACACACACACACACACACACACACACACACACACACACACACACACACACACACACACACACACACACACACACACACACACACACACACACACACACACACGCACGCACGCACGCACGCACGCACACACACACTGGCCTTAAATGTTAAATGCCGTTAAGCTGGTCAGGGACAGACAGATAGATGTTTTCTTTACGTTCTCTTTCCTCCGACCCCATAACCCTCTCCTCCCTGCATCCCTATGTGACTGCCTTCTCCCTCTCTCTAACCCTGCCTCCCTCCCCTCTCTAACCCTGCCTCCCTCCTCTCTCTAACCCTGCCTCCCTCCCCTCTCTAACCCTGCCTCCCTCCCCTCTCTAACCCTGCCTCCCTCCCACTCTCTAACCCTGCCTCCCTACCCTCTCTAACCCTGCCTCCCTCCTCCCTCTCTCTAACCCTGCCTCCCTCCCCTCTCTAACCCTGCCTCCCTCCTCTCTCTAACCCTGCCTCCCTCCCCTCTCTAACCATGCCGCCCTCCTCTCTCTAACCCTACCTCCCTCCCCTCTCTAACCCTGCCTCCCTCCTCTCTCTAACCCTGCCTCCCTCCCCTCTCTAACCCTGCCTCCCTCCCCTCTCTAACCCTGCCTCCCTCCCCTCTCTAACCCTGCCTCCCTCCCCTCTCTAACCCTGCCTCCCTCCCCTCTCTAACCCTGCCTCCCTCCTCTCTCTAATCCTGCCTCCCTCCTCTCTCTAACCCTGCCTTCCTCCTCTCTATAATCATCCAAGCCTCCGTCCTCGCTCTAACCATCCATCCTTCTTTAAACCTCTCTTCTCTCTAACCATCCATTCCTCCAGCTAACCTTCCACCCCCCCCCCTACCCTCCCACTCCCCTCTGCCCAGGAAGTGAGCCGTGAGACAAGTTCTTTGTGGGTCACGAAGCAGCACTTGTGACCCCTGGGCGACCCTGAGGGCAACACTTGAGCAGGCAGCTCAAAACGGCTGACAGACATGTTGAGGTACTTCAGTGCAGATAGAGCCATTCTTCAGCCAAGAGTGCGGAGTGGCTCAGTACTTGTCATTGTTTAGAAAAGATGCATAGGAAGCAAAAGAGGGACAGTCATTTACCAGGAGAGGTTCATAGGAAGTTGAACTAACTCAATGCTCAGTGAGACTTAATGAGTTGAAGACACAAGTATTGTTCATCAATAAGTCTGAAAGTAATTTGTGTTGAATAAATATAAGCATTGCATTGTTGTCTGCAGAGTAACATAGGATGCAATATTTGATACTGGGGAATGCTGTGTCCACTTTCCCACACACACACACACACACACACACACACACACACACACACACACACACACACACACACACACACACACACACACACACACACACACACACACACACACACACACACACACACACACACACACACACACACACACACACACACACACACACACACACACACACACACACACACACACACACACACACACACACACACACACACACACACACACACACACACACACACACACACACACACACACACACACACACACACACACACACACACACACACACACACACACACACACACACACACACACACACACACACACACACACACACACACACACACACACACACACACACACACACACACACACACACACACACACACACACACACACACACACACACACACACACACACACACACACACACACACACACACACACACACACACACACACACACACACACACACACACACACACACACACACACACACACACACACACACACACACACACACACACACACACACACACACACACACACACACACACACACACACACACACACACACACACACACACACACACACACACACACACACACACACACACACACACACACACACACACACACACACACACACACACACACACACACACACACACACACACACACACACACACACACACACACACACACACACACACACACACACACACACACACACACACACACACACACACACACACACACACACACACACACACACACACACACACACACACACACACACACACACACACACACACACACACACACACACACACACACACACACACACACACACACACACACACACACACACACACACACACACACACACACACACACACACACACACACACACACACACACACACACACACACACACACACACACACACACACACACACACACACACACACACACACACACACACACACACACACACACACACACACACACACACACACACACACACACACACACACACACACACACACACACACACTGCCGTATGGGCAGCGGTTGGCCAGTGCTTTAGCGGCTAAGGAACTGCAACAGGAATGTTTCCCAGAGCTGTCAACAGTCCAACCCTGTACAACTCCAATAAATCAGTTCCCTAGCTAACTTCAGAAGAAGCCAAGCAGAGAGAGCATGTGGGAAAATACTTGAAAGCTGCAATTGCTGCCGAGAGGAGCTAACAGTGGGACAAACACTTTAGCCACACCAGTTCATCAGTGTTAAGCTAGGCTAAGCGTGAGGAGTCAGTTAATGCTTTTAGCGGGGATATAATTTCACCAGAACACTGAGGCTAATAATAGCCGGGGAGGGCTTTCCTAAGGGCTGTGAAAGTCTGAGGAATCTCCCACCTGCTCCTCCCACCACTGTTAGATTACCGTACTTAAAAATAGATGCTTTCAGGCCAGACAGTCCCTTCTCTGAGCTTCGCTAATGCTAATTGACCGTCATTAGCACTACCTTGAGCAAACAATAAGAGGAAAACAGGAAACTACAGGCTGCTACCAGATGGCTATTGATGCAAGTAGCTAGCCTAGCGTCACATGGATGTTCTGGCTATGCTGGGAACAGAAATGCTGAGGCCAGGTATAGCCAGTCAAGTTGAATGCTACAGCTAGCATAGCACACATGCTAAATCCTTGAAAGCTGACATGTTTGACCCATAACAGTTATGCATGCTGTTGTTCTGCTTGATTGTTCTGCTTGCCTTGCACGAGACAAATACAGCACTGGACACAGGTTTTTGCATATAAAGAGTGTTATGTCACTGAATCTTACTATTTGAACTCAAAACAGCAACTTGACTCAGTAGGACAATGTCATTAGCATACTTCACATACAGTCCACATACAGAGAAAACCTGGCCTCTGACAAAGGTAGAGATATAATAAGATCACTCAGCGTTTTGCAGTTGGAGGTACTTGGTATTTGGTATTTTATTAGGATTCACATTAGCTTTTGCAAAAGCAGCAGCTACTCTTCCTGGGGTCCACACAAAATATGAAACATGACATAATACAGAACATGAATAGACACGAACCATCAACGACAGAACCACATACATTTTAAAAAGGCACACATAGCCATCATCAATACATACACACAAAATAGGAGAAATAGAGGAACATGATGCGCGATAAATGATAATATTGGTCCCATGACTTGAATTGGATTTGTGCCACAAATGCTAAAACATTAGCATGTGGAAACCATGCCAGGGAAACTAAACTAAAGCATAGACAAGGAAAACAACATGTCACTTTGTAATCTTGGTAAACTATCCCTGTAAGGCTGCACTCAAATGACTAGGCAGCTTCATTGGGGAGACTGTGTTTGTGTGTGTGTGTGTGTGTGTGTGTGTGTGTGTGTGTGTGTGTGTGTGTGTGTGTGTGTGTGTGTGTGTGTGTGTGTGTGTGTGTGTGTGTGTGTGTGTGTGTGTGTGTGTGTTTGACAGCAATGGGTTAGATAGGGTGAGGTAAAATAGGACAACCCGTGCACAGTCGGACTCAGGTCTTTAATGAGACTACGAATTGACTGTACCTTTTGACTGTACGTATTGTACACTAAAACCCTCATCTTTGACACGGGGTCTTATGTGTTTGAACATCTGAACTGATTTTTGCAAATCGAAAGAACATAAAAATTGGTTGGGAAATTATTGGGAGAGGTCTTGCCTCCTTGACCTCAAATGTATTCTTGTCATTTCAATACTTTATGCTGCTTAGAGAAATCTGTGTCCCAAGTCCCAATGTTAGAATCAGGTAGAAAGGGTTTGCTTTGGAAGTCAGGGTCCTTTCGCCAACTCTTCAACAAATCTAAAAAATAAAAATATTACAACTAAAGCATTTTAAACAGAATACAGCAGAAGTTACACACACGCACACACGCACACACACACACACACACACACACACACACACACACACACACACACACACACACACACACACACACACACACACACACACACACACACACACACACACACACACACACACACACACACACACACACACACACACACACACACTGTTTGTGCATTGATGAAAGAAGTATTTCCTGAGAATTCTAGCTGGAAATTCCCACAGAAAAAAGCCCATAAACCAGGGAGACAGTCCCCTCCCTTTCTACATTCCCAGTAACCCAGCATCTCTATCAAAGACTTGTGCAGACTGCAGAGAGACAGGATTTTCCCAAAAAGGAACTGGGAACAAAACAGGGAAGCTCTCCGATGAGAACTAACTGAAATATATTCACACACCCTTTTGCACATATTAATAATCTACAGAACCCACTGGGCACACACTGTTTGAATTTCAATTCAATGACGTTGAACCAATGTGGAATAGACGTTTAATTGATGTCTGTGCCCAGTGGAACTGCTCTAAGGACCATTTGTTTTACTGTAACACAATGTACAACAAGATGTTTGAATTGAGGTTTCCAGATTCAATTTTTAATTACATGCACCAAAAGTGTGCCAAGAGAGGATATTGAAACTTCAATAGAGTTGAAATAAATTTGAAAGCGAGTGTCTTTCCCAAGAACTCAATTGAGTGTTCCACATAACCCTAATCCTTTTCCTTAAAGGGACAATCAGCAGTTGCTAAATCCATTTATGGATTATACATTAATAATATGTACCCATTGATTCTTGAAGAATATAACTTATAAATGCCTTAGTGATTCTAAATGAGCTTAGTTTAACTGGCGTACCCCATCAGAACCCAAAATACAAGTTTGTTTTACTCCAATGTTTGTAAACAATGTAAATGTAAACAAACATTGTAGAACCTCAAAACATGGTTAAAACTATAACACTTATGTCATGGATGGTCAGTCCTTGCATCCATAGCTCTGCCTATGAATTTGAGTGTGATTACATTTTTCCAGCCCCATCCTTCAGCTTTTTACCAAAACAGTGGCAGGGAATGTGCTTCGTTATTGTTTCAACTGCTGATTGGCCCTTTAAAGGGTTGAATGGGCAGGAGAGCGGTGGGGGGATACTGAGGGACAGTGTGCTACAGTAGTGAGTGAAGGAGTAAACAGAAAAAAACTGAAACCAACTCCTCTGCTATATCATTCTCTCATCTCAGTGGGAATGCTCTTATCTGCTGACCAGCACGGCCACAAGGTAGAGGCCCCATGCCTCTGCAGTGGTGTGTGTGTGTGTGTGTGTGTGTGTGTGTGTGTGTGTGTGTGTGTGTGTGTGTGTGTGTGTGTGTGTGTGTGTGTGTGTGTGTGTGTGTGTGTGTGTGTGTGTGTGTGTGTGTGTGTGTGTGTGTGTGTGTGTGTGTGTGTGTGTGTGTGTGTGTGAGAGAGAGAGAGAGCGAGAGTGTGTGAGTGTCTTATTACATAAACAACCCCAACAAAACCAATTAAAGTCGTGGGTGGAAGAGGTGAACAAGCTCCTCCTCCTTTGTCCTTTCCAAAGAGCTGCACTAAAAAGCAGGGTCAATGAGTTAGCCAGCTAACTCTGATAAACAAACAGAAATAATTACTGATTGTATGGTTCATTTTGAAAGCTAAATTTTGATATGTGTTTTTCGATGGTTGAGTGAATTAGACCATGCCTATTTCCAGCTTCTCTTTCATTTTTAAATGTTTAATTTCAGAATATTTAGGCAAGTTAGCTGACTAACTCCTTGATCCTGTTTGTAGTGTCTCAGCTGTCTGTCTCTCTCCAGGCATTGGTACAGAGCCAGAGGGTGAGGTAGAGAAGAGCTGCAAGCCAATAGGGCCCCATTTCCTAGAAAACCAAACCTCTGTACCGGTTGTATAAAAACACCGGGGGAATGACCTTTACATTGAAGCATGCTGAGAGTTTGGATCACATTCACATGAACCTGAATGATACCGCGTCTTATTATAGACTCAGGAGACGAGCTATATAAGATGTTTGGATGTTCGTGTGGGACAGCGTGTAATACAATGTTGGTATGCACAGTTGGATGGCCGGTGTATTTCAAATTTGGGGAATATTTATTAGATAAAAAGGCATTATGATTTCAAGTAGTGCAAAATATGCAATCCACAGATTACTAGACTTTGACTGGAGCATATTCCCACATTGCAGAAAGTCTATTCAATCTGTGTTCACAATGACACAATAAATAATAACTACTAAAATAAGATTAACTGTTTGATTTATTCATAAAAAACAATTAACAATCCCAATTGTAGTCCATTGTCCTCATTACAGATACAATCATTTTGCAAAGTGCCCTATTTTATGCATGTTTTTCCCAGAAAGCCATTTGTCAGTGGATTCGGCGTGTAACATTTAGTCACTCATAGGGATGGGGGGGGTCAGGGGAGAGGTCTGTGAGCGGAAGTGACCACTGCTCATATGACAAAGGGGTATTGTGCAGAGCTGACGGTAAGAACAGTGGGTAAGTTATTGGGAATGCCCCGGCAGAGCAGAATTCACATCACAGGGACAATATATAACACGGGGCCAAGAAAGGGAGAGAAAAAGAAGAGGAGAGAAAGAATAGAATAGAGCCTGAAGAAAGGGGTGTAGAATCAAGGTTTAGGCTACTCATCCTCCAGAAAGGTGACCTCCTCTCTCATTGTTCCTCCTCATCCTGCAGGAATATGGGTCTCTCTCAGTTCTCAGGACACACAGTGAAACGTCACAGTGTCACAAACAGAGGAAGAAATCAAAAAAGACACCAGGGTCCCTGTGCTGCAGTAATGTCTGTCAGTGGGTGACATACATGTATATCAGTATTTACTGTATATGTCAGGTTCACACAGACAGCTAGCATTTAGCCCACATAGAGTCGGAAGAAGATGGACAGCTTTAGCAAAGCATGAGGCAAATTCCCCCACTCTCCATGCAGCCTGGGGATGTGCTGTACCAGCCTGGTATGTGGAGATGTGCTGTACCCAGAGGGAATGTTCAAAATGGAGGGAAGAAGGGCAGGGGTCCCGCTATAGGCTCTGAGTCCTCTAGGACAAACTCTGGTCCCCCACACACACATTCACTCCTGGGGGACTTATATAACCACCTGACGAGGATAACAAGCACCAGGGGTCACATGCCATGACATACCTCTGCAGAGAGATATCATTCTGTCCCAATGAAAGTGTGCGACTGACAGATAGCAAAAAGGTGACTGAAACAACACACTGATTGGAAGACAATCAGTCTGGCTTAGCAGCAGACGTTTGTTCACCTTACCAAATGGAACATGTGCAATGTTAATGATCATATAGGAGAGACTACATGACAGAATCTACTATGCAGTGTGTCACTCCCAAATTCTAGTCAGTGCAACTGTGACCGAGACAGTTCCACATGGATTGCAGTGGCCTTTATTGTTGTCCATGACCAATCCGGTGAGGAGTCAAATAACAGTTCACTCTAATTCTCTGTCAGTTTCACGTCTATAATGATGATGTATGGATTATTTCTAGAAGGCATCCAAGTCATAACAATTTTAATCATCAACTATGCAGGTTTCAGCATTGATTAGCCTATCATACCATTATCAACTATGCAGGTTTCAGCATTGATTAGCCTATCATACCATTATCAACTATGCAGGTTTCAGCATTGATTAGCCTATCATACCATTATCAACTATGCAGGTTTCAGCATTGATTAGCCTATCATACCATTATCAACTATGCAGGTTTCAGCATTGATTAGCCTATCATACCATTATCAACTATGCAGGTTTCAGCATTGATTAGCCTATCATACCATTATCAACTATGCAGGTTTCAGCATTGATTAGCCTATCATACCATTATCAACTATGCAGGTTTCAGCATTGATTAGCCTATCATACCATTATCAACTATGCAGGTTTCAGCATTGATTAGCCTATCATACCATTATCAACTATGCAGGTTTCAGCATTGATTAGCCTATCATACCATTATCAACTATGCAGGTTTCAGCATTGATTATCCTCTCATACCATTATCAACTATGCAGGTTTCAGCATTGATTATCCTATCATACCATTATCAACTATGCAGGTTTCAGCATTGATTATCCTATCATACCATTATTAACTGTAAAGGTTTCAGCATTGATTGTCCTATCATACCATTATTAACTGTAAAGGTTTCAGCATTGATTATCCTCTCATACCATTATCAACTATGCATGTTTCAGCATTGATTATCCTCTCCTACCATTATCAACTATGCAGGTTTCAGAATTGATTATCCTATCATACCATTATTAACTATGCAGGTTTCAGCATTGATTATCCTATAATACTATTATTAACTGTAAAGGTTTCAGCATTGATTATCTTCTCATACCATTATTAACTAAGCAGGTTTCAGCATACCAGGAGGTATTATCTTACAAGCCACCACATGACCGCATTCTGTGGTCGAAATTACTATTTGGGAGTCAGGACTCTATTACCCTGCTTTGTGCATCATAAGATTTTGGGTGCAGCCTACTGTACTATGCGCACAGCCACACTTAAAGCATGAAGAGAGAGCACTGAGTATAGCCTACTGCAAATACATTTTGGACAAATATTTTCAACAGTTGATTGTGCATGTCCACAATGCAGAACTGTAACGTTTTGTTTCCAGAAGAATTAAGCACAATCAAGTTGTTGTATGATCTTATTTGTTCTGTAAGGAATATATAACTGCTTATCATCATGCAACATGATTTTATTTTGAAGAAAACATTTTCGATGAAATCACATTTTTTATTATAGAAGGTATGCTAATGAAAGATAATTAGATTTGTGCACCATGCCAGGGGTAGTTGATTTATCTCATTCCTTTCTCAAATAGCCCTAGACCATGCCAAGTATTAAATGTATAATTATTTCTGTTCCAATAGTCTAGACAATCTGCACTGATTCAATACCTAAACTTTCACGTTGAACACTTGTGTTTCAATATTCACGAGACGCATGCAAGCTGTGCTACGCTGTCCTAAACTAAATATCCGGATGGCTTAATTAAATATTGGGTTTATCGTTAGGCTATGGCTTGTCCCCGATGAGGAACACTGACGCTCCCCCAGCCAATTTTGCCCGTTTTCGGTCTCGCCAGACCAGCTGGCACCTAGTTTGCTGCGCAGCGCCCCAACTCTTGAGAGACCGACAGACAGATGGGGGAGTCGCGCGCTGCAGCGTCAGCACAGCAGCAGCGGGTTTTCCCAGGCCATACATCGACAGTGCTTCTGCAGCTACTGCTGCCATAGGACATGTCTTTGTGTGCATTTGAGATGTTCCCATTCTCTGTCGGTCTATAATTACAGTAAAACCACTGTCACTTGGTGTGCAGGCGTTTTACAGTAAATGAAAAACAGCAGCATGTGCAGGTCTATAGCTAATCTTAGTAACTGGCTTTTGATGGGGGAAAATAAATGACATTAATGAATTACAGTTTTTTCCAACTGCTTACACACGTTTTCAAAACTCTCCTTTTCTTCAAAACTCTACATTTCAATACAATGTTCTACAAATGAAAGTATCTGCTGAGAGGGGTAACATTACACTGTAAACACCAATGCAATGTAGAAACAGAAAATATTTATTAGGCCAAACATTACTGCTGTATAATAGTAGCATACAACAAAACCATAAACATATGTAAACCAAAAGTATATTCTTTAGAATACAGTAAATAACACAGTGAAAGTAATGTGTGTGAGGGGTCCCAAGGGTAGTCCAGGAATTGGAAAATGTTTATTAGGCTAAACGTTACGCTTCATCCCTTCTCAACAAAACCTGGGTCTGGCCAAAGTACTTTGTCCACATCACAAGATGTGTTTTCTCTTGCCAAACATGGAGGGAAGTATCTTCTAGCATGGCGTATGCAACCTTGGACAGAGGCAACCTCTATGTCCCCACATGGAGGGAAGTATCTCCTAGCATGGCGTATCCAACCTTGGACAGAGGCAACCTCTATGTCCCCACATGGAGGGAAGTATCTCCTAGCATGGCGTATCCAACCTTGGACAGAGGCAACCTCTATGTCCCCACATGGAGGGAAGTATCTCCTAGCATGGCGTATGCAACCTTGGACAGAGGCAACCTCTATGTCCCCACATGGAGGGAAGTATCTCCTAGCATGGCGTATCCAACCTTGGACAGAGGCAACCTCTATGTCCCCACATGGAGGGAAGTATCTCCTAGCATGGCGTATCCAACCTTGGACAGAGACAACCTCTATGTCCCCACATGGAGGGAAGTATCTCCTAGCATGGCGTATCCAACCTTGGACAGAGGCAACCTCTATGTCCCCACATGGAGGGAAGTATCTCCTAGCATGGCGTATCCAACCTTGGACAGAGACAACCTCTATGTCCCCACATGGAGGGAAGTATCTCCTAGCATGGCGTATCCAACCTTGGACAGAGACAACCTCTATGTCCCCACATGGAGGGAAGTATCTCCTAGCATGGTGTATCCAACCTTGGACAGAGACAACCTCTATGTCCCCACATGGAGGGAAGTATCTCCTAGCATGGCGTATCCAACCTTGGACAGAGACAACCTCTATGTCCCCACATGGAGGGAAGTATCTCCTAGCATGGCGTATCCAACCTTGGACAGAGACAACCTCTATGTCCCCACATGGAGGGAAGTATCTCCTAGCATGACGTATCCAACCTTGGACAGAGACAACCTCTATGTCCCCACATGGAGGGAAGTATCTCCTAGCATGGCGTATGCAACCTTGGACAGAGACAACCTCTATGTCCCCACATGGAGGGAAGTATCTCCTATCATGACGTATCCAACCTTGGACAGAGACAACCTCTATGTCCCCACATGGAGGGAAGTATCTCCTAGCATGGCGTATCCAACCTTGGACAGAGGCAACCTCTATGTCCCCACATGGAGGGAAGTATCTCCTAGCATGGCGTATCCAACCTTGGACAGAGGCAACCTCTATGTCCCCACATGGAGGGAAGTATCTCCTAGCATGGCGTATGCAACCTTGGACAGAGACAACCTCTATGTCCCCACATGGAGGGAAGTATCTCCTAGCATGGCGTATGCAACCTTGGACAGAGGCAACCTCTATGTCCCCACATGGAGGGAAGTATCTCCTAGCATGGCGTATCCAACCTTGGACAGAGGCAACCTCTATGTCCCCACATGGAGGGAAGTATCTCCTAGCATGGCGTATGCAACCTTGGACAGAGGCAACCTCTATGTCCCCACATGGAGGGAAGTATCTCCTAGCATGGCGTATGCAACCTTAGACAGAGGCAACCTCTATGTCCCCACATGGAGGGAAGTATCTCCTAGCATGGCGTATCCAACCTTGGACAGAGGCAACCTCTATGTCCCCACATGGAGGGAAGTATCTCCTAGCATGGCGTATCCAACCTTGGACAGAGGCAACCTCTGTGTCCCCACATGGAGGGAAGTATCTCCTAGCATGGCGTATCCAACCTTGGACAGAGGCAACCTCTATGTCCCCACATGCGTCCTCCATTGCCTGGAGAAGCGACATGCGGGCATAGGGTTGGCGATCATACACTTTCCAGCTCCAGGCTGAGAAGAATTCCTCTATGGGATTTAGAAAAGGTGAATATGGGGGTAGGTACAAAACTGCAAATTGTGGATGGGTGGCAAACCAGTTTTGGACCAGAACAGCCCGGTGAAAACGAACATTGTCCCATAAAAACGACAAATCTATCAGGCTCCTGATCTGGATCAGGGACAAGCATTGTGTAAATTGCATCCAGAAAAGTGAGCATATGGCCAGTGTTGTACGGACCCAGTGTGGCATTGTGATGCAGAACCCTGTTTTGAGTGATGGCAGCACACAGTTATATTACCCCCACGCTGTCCGGGGACATTGGTAAATGCCCTCTGTCCTATTACATTTCTTCCGCGGCGCCTAGTTTTGGTGAGGTTGAAGCCAACCTCATCCACATAAATAAATTCATGGCGAATTACATGGGCATCCAGCTCCAATACTCTCTGTAACAGACAAAAGGATATACAGATGAGTAAATATGGTATGTCTGAAGTAGTGGAAGTAGTGTTGCATACATACCTCTACAAAGTCATGTCGCATATTCTTGACTCTGTCAGAGTTTCTCTCAAATGGCACCTTGTAAAGTTGTTTCATCGTCACTCCGTTGGAGGATGTGTTGTATGGTCGACAGGCTTACAGCATTGATGGTTTCATCGTCGTGCCGTTGGAGGATGTGTTGTATGGTCTTACAGCATTGATGTTGTTTCAGGCCGTTACAGCATTGATGATGTTGTTAAATATGGTGTCATTATTCAAGAAATGCTCTCTTATCTCTCGAATCCTAATTGCATTGTTGGCCAAAACCATATTTATAATTACAGTTTCTTGCACATACGTAAACAAGCGTCCTCGTCCTCCATGATGTCTTTGCCTTTCCACTCTGTACAGAATTCAAACACAGTATGTGTTCAGCATAGGAACTGTAAACAATGTACAAAAGAAATGTAGTACAGCATGATAACCAACCTCATTCATTCATTGCAATGCAGTAAATGGATGGCTATAGTTGCATACCTGTTCTCATTTCTGAAGGTTCGAATTATGGACGCCAATGTAAATGGACTCAAGTTGGGCTGGACTCTCAGTCCAGCCTCTCTCACGGTCAAACCGTGGTTGATCACATGATCAACAAGTGTTGCCCTAATCTCATCACAGATGGCTCTCCTTCCTTCTCTTCTTTTCCCCCGTCCTCCTCTTCCTCTTCCTCTCCCTCCTACTCCCCTTGCTCTCTGTCCATTGTTGGCATCCATTGTTCAAAACAGGTAATCTGACCTTTGACCTATTTATAGGCCTATACTACAGTAAAGCAGTGATTGGTAAGTGATCAGTTAAGCTATTAGTGTTTGCACATGTGAGGAGTGTGTGTGTGACCTGGTGAATAATTGTAGCATTTTGATTGGTTGTGTTTGGAAAAGGAAAGCAGGTCACTTCCTGTTAGATTTTTGTGTTTTAGGTAGAGAATTGTGTGTAGTGTTTTGAAAAAAGTGTGTTATGCAATTGATAACTGAGTCAAAGGCTGAGAAATAGCTTATGGTTTTGGATATTTGGTGTGTAGTTTTGCACTTTGAGTGAGAGGTTTCAAAAATTGTGTGACATGAAAAGATTTTGTGTGTAAGCAGTTGGACAAAACTGTAATAATTTTGGATTCTGGAGGCTTTAGATTCTAACCTAATTCAATGTTGATGGCAGTTTAATTTAAAAATATCCCACTAAGGTCCGCATCAAAACTTGGCACTATTTTCCAAATTAACATCTTGGCAACTAAAGCCAAACATTGTAAGGTGGGACATTTATGTGCGGAATTTCATGTTATAATGCATTGACTATGTTTGACTCTTGAGAGCACAACTTTACAGTACTGTAAAGTCTTACAGACTTGAATATTTCTCTTATAAACCTGAATTAAACAGAAGGGGGTCCAGAAAAAGGTGCGCCAGAGACATGTACCATACATGGGGAAGGGTGGGGTGTGCCAGAGACATGTACCATACATGGGGAAGGGTGGGGTGTGCCAGAGACATGTACCATACATGGGGAAGGGTGGGGTGTGCCAGAGACATGTACCATACATGGGGAAGGGTGGGGTGTGCCAGAGACATGTACCATACATGGGGAAGGGTGGGGTGTGCCAGAGACATGTACCATACATGGGGAAGGGTGTACCATACATGGGTGTGTACCAGAGACATGTACCATACATGGGGAAGGGTGGGGTGTGCCAGAGACATGTACCATACACGGGGAAGGGTGGGGTGTGCCAGAGACATGTACCATACATGGGGAAGGGTGGGGTGTGCCAGAGACATGTACCATACATGGGGAAGGGTGGGGTGTGCCAGAGACATGTACCATACATGGGGAAGGGAAGGGTGGGGGGAAGGGTGGGGTGCCAGAGACATGTACCATACATGGGGAAGGGTGGGGTGTGCCAGAGACATGTACCATACATGGGGAAGGGTGGGGTGTGCCAGAGACATGTACCATACATGGGGAAGGGTGGGGTGTGCCAGAGACATGTACCATACATGGGGAAGGGTGGGGTGTGCCAGAGACATGTACCATACATGGGGAAGGGTGGGGTGTGCCAGAGACATGTACCATACATGGGGAAGGGTGGGGTGTGCCAGAGACATGTACCATACATGGGGAAGGGTGGGGTGTGCCAGAGACATGTACCATACATGGGGAAGGGTGGGGTGTGCCAGAGACATGTACCATACATGGGGAAGGGTGGGGTGTGCCAGAGACATGTACCATACATGGGGAAGGGTGGGGTGTGCCAGAGACATGTACCATACATGGGGAAGGGTGGGGTGTGCCAGAGACATGTACCATACATGGGGAAGGGTGGGGTGTGCCAGAGACATGTACCATACATGGGGAAGGGTGGGGTGTGCCAGAGACATGTACCATACATGGGGAAGGGTGGGGGTGTATAGTTATTAAAATCTAGTGACACTGCAGCAAAGGTATGCAGCAGCAGACATGTCACTGGGTGTGCAGGCCATAACTTGTCATTTCAGAGAGTGAGCTCACCCCTCAGCAGCCTCATTGGTCAGTGGGCTCCCGGACCAATAAACGTGTCCGATATAGATGTATCCAGGTCAGGCTGTGCTAACCTGAATTACAGCTTCACTCATTGACACTGACCCTTTGATAATGTCAGAGAAACACCATGTCAGCTTGATGAACTGGATGGCATCAGGGTAACAACTACAATGTTAAAACTGGCACTACCAAGATCTGAACGTCAAATCTCCCTCTCTCTCTCTCTCTCTCTCTCTCTCTCTCTCTCTCGCTATGAAATGTGTCTAGAACATTAATATCTTATATTGAAGACCTAATGAGACTCTTACAGTTTTTCTCAATTGCTAAAACACAATTTCAATTTCTGTGTTCAAAATCCAACATTTGCTGTCAAATCATAAACAAAGTGATCAAAATGATATACACTCTCAAGCAGACAATACACCGAAAAATAGAAAACACATTGTTCAAAACATACAATTCTCAGGGAGAAGTACATTTTTAATCACAAAAAATATTCATATTTTTCCGTCGTTGTCTTTTGACCCCCAAAGGTGTGGACTACGGCCGCAAAACCTGACTCTAAGGGGGAGGGTCCGGGTGGGCATCTAGCCTTGGTGGCGGCTCCAGTTCGGAGCGTAGACCCCGCTCCGCTCACGGATCCCTCTGCTTCTGTGGAACCGGACCATAGATCGTTGAAGGGGACTCCGGAGAGCGGATCGTCCCAAGAGGCTCCGGACTGGGAACCGTCGCTGGGCCATGGATCGCTGGGCCATGGATCGCTGGGCCATGGATCGTCTATAGAGGCTCTGGGCCATGGATCATCACTGGAGGCTCCGGGCCATGGATCATCACTGGAGGCTCCGGGCCATGGATCACCTCTGGAGGCTTCGGACCATGGATCATCACTGGAGGCTTCATGCGTGGAGCTGGCACAGGACGTACCAGGCTGGAGACGCGCACTGGAGGCCGGGTGCATGGAAGTGGCACAGAATATACTGG